>NC_030423.2:5065000-5222500 GCF_001660625.3 Ictalurus punctatus
TAGGTGGGGGCTCCATGGATCAGACTTGAGTTGTCCAGCACATCCCACAGATGCTCGATTGGATCTCAATCCACATATGGGGAATTTGGAGGGCAACTCAAAAACTTTAACTCTTGTTCCTCAAACCATTCCTGAACAATTTTTGCAGTGTGGCAAGGCACCCTATCTTGCTGAAGAATGCCACTGCAAGTATGTTGGGTAGGTACGTGTCAACGTAACACCCACATGAATATCAGGACCCAAGGTTTCCCAGCAGAACATTGCCCAGAGCATCCCACTACCTCTGTCAGCTTGCCTTCTTCCCATAGTGCATCCTGGTGCCATCTCTTCCCCAAGTAAGTGACACACACACACATCTGTCTGTCCACATGATGTAAAAGAAAACATGATTCATCAGACCACGCCGCCTGCTTCCATTGCTACATGGTCCAGTTCTGATGCTCACATGCTCACTGTAGGCACTTTCGATGGTGTGCAGGGGTCAGCATGGGCACTGTGACCAGTCTGCAGCAAGCTGTGATACACTGTGTGTTCTGACACCTTTCTATCATAGCCAGCGTTTTTTTTTTGTGTGTGCTTTTTCAGCAATTTGTGCTGCAGTAGCTCTACTGTGGGATTAGACCAGATGGTCTAGCCCTTGCTCCCCATACACATCAATGAGCCTTGGGCACCTATGACCCCATTGTTGGTTCACCAGTTGTCCTTCCCTGGACCACTTTTTGTAGGTACTAACAACTTCATACCACGAAGATGGTATGCTCTGACACATCTAGCATCAAATTTTGGCCTTTGTCAAAGTTGCTCAGGTCCTTGCGCTTGCCCATTATTCTTGCTTTCAAGACATAAACTTAGATAAACAATATATATAAAATATCATGTTTGATGTCTTCATAGCAATGCTTTCAATAGGATGCACAATTATGTAGGTTATTCACAATAAAATACTGCTTGTGTTACATGGGATATAATAAACATTTAAATCTAATCAATTCCACACTCCCTCCTGAAATAATAGCTTTGTCTTTATCTTAAAACAGGAGAGGCTGTGGGTGTTTTAAAAAGATAATAATAAAAAATCTGGCTTCTCTCATAATTTTTAATTTCCTAGATGGGTATTTGAGTCCTGTGTTCTCCACTACAGAACACAGGACTCAAATACACATCTAGGGCTTACAGGGAGCTGCATGACTCTGAAAGCACAATTAAATAACAGCTGAATTGGAAAAATCCCACGCTCCAGACAATCCCCCTTGTGAGTCACACAAGTGAAACTAGCAGAGTTTAATTTTGTTACTTTCTAATGCACAGCCTTTGTTTTGTTATTGCAACCACTGTCATTGAGATGTTAGATGTATTTTTTTTTAAACATTTAATAGCTCTGAAGCTCTACTCTTGGTTTGAGCCCTTAGTCCTCCTGTGAAAACGGCATGTGCTATTGAAAAGGATAAACCAACATGAAGACAATAGAGCTATCTATGGGAGAAAAGCAAAGAAATCTTGAAGCTGAGAAAAGAGGGAAAATTGATCAGAGCCATAGCACAAGTATTGGGCATAGCCAGTACAACAATTTGGAATGTCTTGAAGAAGAAAGACACCCCTAGTGTATTTAACAACCAGACATGGACCAGGTTGGCCAAGGAAAACAACAGCAATTGATGACAAACATTGTGAGAGCTGTGATGAAATACCCAAAAACGACAGTCACTTGCCTCACCAGTAATCACCACAGGGCAAGAAGACTTTGAGCGCAGAAATATAGAGGCCATGCCACAAGATGCAAACCACTTATTAGCCATAAGAATCAGAAGGCCAGATTGGAATTTGCAAAGAAATACAGAGATACAGAAACGAGAAAACACAAAAGTTCTGGAACCAAGAGTGTGAGCCTACTCACCTCTTCTGAGTACCCATGGGGAAATTTGTATAGACAAGTTACGCAGCACTCCCCATCCAACATCAAGAAACTCTAGGAGGTTGCAGAGTATACATGACTACATGTACGTGCACACTCAATGCCATGAAGGATAAGTGCAGTACAGCCCATTGTAAGGGCTATAATATTACATATTTGTAGCTTTTAACCAAGGGTGTTCTTAAAAGTATGTTATTTCCCTATCTAATAAATTGGTGTTAAACCCTACACCAGTTCGGAACAGGTGCATAAACTCAAGCACATACCCAAACTCCATAGACAAAAATTTGGTAGTTTGTGAAGTTTCTACCCTTCTATTTCTGCCCCAGTCAAATGTAAGTGCTATTGTTATAGTTCTACACACTTCAGCACTTGGCGGCCCCGCTCTGTGAGTTTGCATGGTCTACCACTTTGTGGCTGAGCGGTAGACCACACAAACTCACAGAGCAGGGCTGCCGGGTGCTGATGTGTGTAGCATGTAAAACTAGCCTATTCTCATTTGCATCATTCACTAATCTCCTTTTCTACCACATCCCAAAGGTGTTTTCTTGGATTCCGGTCTGGTGACTGGGAAGGCCACTGGAGAACATTGAACTCATTGTCATGTTCATGAAACCAGTTTGAGACTACATTTGCTTTGACATGATGCATTATCATGCTGTAAGCCATAAGAAAATGAGTAAATTGGTAAATTTAGCGATGTTGATTGATATTGATGATAGATAGATATTGATGGGCCTAAAGTGTGCCAAGAAAACATTCTCCACACCATTACACCACCTCCACCAGCCTGGACAGTTTACAAAAGACAGGTTGGATCCATGGATTCATGATGTCGACGGCAAATTTTGACGCTACCATATGTGCCTCAGCAGAAATTGAGAGTCATCAGACCAGGCTATGTTTTTCAAGTCTTCAAAGGTCCAGTTTTGGTGAACCTATGCACACTTTCTGTTCTTGGAAGATGGAAGTGGAAGCCGATGTGGTCTTCTGCTGTTGTAGCTCATTTGCCTCATGGTTCAATGTGTTGTCTGTTCTGAGATGCTTTTCTTCTCAGTACAGTTATACAGAGTGGTTATCTGAGTTCTGTCAGCTTGAACCAGTCTGGCCATTCTTTGTTCATCTTTCTATCCACAGAAATACCACTTACTGGATGATTTTTCTTTATTGTACCACTCTGAGTAAATTCTAGAGACTGTTGTACGTGAAAATCCCAGGAGATCAGTAGTTATAGAAATACTCAAACCAGCTCGTCTGGCACCAACAATCATGCCCTGGTCAAAATCGCTGAGATCACAATTCTCCCTCATTCTGATGGTTTATGTGAACATTACCTAAAGCTGCTGGCCCATATCTGCATGAGTTTATGCATTGCACCGCTGCCACACAATTGGCTGATTGGATAATTGCATGAATGTGTACAAATATTCCTAATAAAGTGCTCAGTGAGTGTGTGTATCAATAACTGAAATATGTCAATTAGGCAACATTGCTTAAATCAAGGGTTGCAAAAATGAGTACATTCTTGGTTAAATTCTATAAATATGTAATAGTCTAGTACTTAGTATATCCAACATTACTTTTAAGTACTGCACAGATCCTTCAAACATTTGGCATTTTGTCATGTCATGGACACACTTTTCTCTCCTTACCTCCAGGACTGGCCTTGATAGGTCCCTCTTGAATGCTGCTTTCTGATTGGCTTCATGAACAGCGGTGCTTGCTATTTACCATGTACAGAGATACACATTGCTTGAAGGGCTGCAGTGCCTCAATCCAACACGCTTCTTATTCATGTGGCTGTCCCCATGGTAACCGGCTTCTGGAACATATCTAGTGATACAAATGTGTGGATCTATGTATCATATGTACTGTATGTGTGTCACTATTGCCAGGTGTAGGTGGTTATTGAAGAAATAAAAATTTTCCTGCTGAGTGAAAAGGCGGATGGTTTATTTTGAGATGTGGGGAATCATACATGAAATGCTACAGTGAACAGACCTTCTTCCAGAGCCAATGCAAATAGGGGGCACCAAGCTCAGTGAAGAAGAGAGAGAGAGAGAGAGAGAGAGAGAGACAGACAGCCCTGTGAACACTGCTGCTTTTACTGTGGAAGCCCTGATCATCATGCTAGACAATGCCCACTTTGTACCAGGTCAACAGCCATGCCAGATCCCTCCACGTGCGGTGCTCATAGACACCAGAGTTGCCAGTAACTTCATTGATCAGGACATTGTGACCTGCCTGAGAATTCCTGTTCAGCCGCTACCCCACCCCCGCAAGATCAATGCCATCAATGGACGACCCATTGGTGGTGAGACTATCACTCACTGCTCTCTGCCCATCCTTGTCCAAATCTGTGCCCTCCATAAGGAGCAGATATCCTTTATGGTCACCATCATAGCCCAGCACCCAATCATCCTGGGCCCAATCATCACCCACCGGCCCAGCCACTGTCATCCCCATTGTCTTATCACCCCTCGGTTCTGCACCGCCTCCACCTCTGTTGAGAGCTCTGAAACCAAGACACCATTAGATATTCCCTAAGAGTATCAGGACCTCAACGAGGTGTACAGTAAATCAAAAGCCAGTGGGTCGCCACCTCATAATCCCTACGATAATGCCATCACGCTGCTTCCCAGGACCACTACTCCACGCAGCAAGGTATACCCCACCTCACTTGCCGAACAATGCACTACTGAGGAGTACATCCAGGAGGCACTCCAACTGGGGTACATCCTGCTTCAGCTGGCTTCTTCTTCGTGGAGAACAAAGGGGGTGGACTTTGACCCTGCATTGATTAGCGGGGGCTTAACCAGGTAACCGTTAAGTACAGACATCCATTGCCACTAGTCCCAGCAGCTCTTGAACAACTTGAACAACAACGTCTGATCTGCCCATGTTTTAATCAAACTGGAACTCTGCAGCGCTTACAACCTGGTACGGCTTTCAGTACCATCGCAGGCCACTGTGAGTACTTGGGGATGCCATACGGGCTCTCTAGCATCCCTTCTGTCTTCCCAATGTCTAATTAATAACATTCATTGACCTCTACCCATCCCAGAACTACCCTGGAGAATCATGGACAAGCAGATTAGAGCAAGTGAATCAGGAAATTGGGCGATTCCTAAGAACCTACTGTGTGGAGAACCTAGGAGACTGGTTGGTTCCTTCCCTGGGCGAAGTATGCACAGAACTCACTACGACACTCCGTCTCTCGACTAATGCCATTTCAGTGTGTACTCGAATACCAGCCTCCCCTGTTCCTCTGGAGCGTCAACCCCTCAGACTCACCAGCAGTGGATGACTGGTTCTGTAATAGTGAGCAAGTATGTGTGTATGCACATCAATGACACAAGCAGATGGCACAAACTCAAAAGATCAATGTTGATTGACACTGGGGAGAGATCCTTATGAGCCAGGTGATCAGTTTGGTTAGCAACCAAGGACTTCAGACAACAAAAAGCAAAAAGCTAAACCTCAGGTACTTTGGGTCATACAAAATTCTCAAACAAGTAAACCCCATCACCTACAAGTTGGATCTTCCTTGAAATAGCAGCATCTCACACACTTTTCAAGTCTCCCCCTTGAAACCAGTGATCCCCGGGCCGCTGGCCACTGACCTTCTGTCTGCCAATCCTCCCACCCCACTTGACATTGATGGCTAGCCTGATTACCAGGTAAAAACTATTCTAAACATCACATGCAATAATCGAAGACTGGAATACCTTGTTGGGTGGGAGGGATATGGTCCAGAGGAACAGAGCAGGGTCCCAGCACATGACATCCTAGACCCCAGCCTATGCCATGAATTCTATGCCAGTCACCCTGAGCACCCAGGCCCATGACCAAGGGGGAGGCCACAAACTCCACTTCCAAGAACACACTGCAGCCTACAGACATACCTGCCACAGACTACAATCCCAAGCAACACACTCCACACTTTCACCTGAGTTTTAATCAGGCACACCTGTTTCTAATCTGACATGCACTCACTATATGAAAGCCTTTCTCTCATCAGATCTCTGAGAAGTAAATGCTCAGTTTGTTCCACATCTGACTTTACCAGACTGTTTCCCTGTGTTCATTGTCATTTTGGTTTCTGGATTACTGCTCATCGTCTGACCCAGGCCTGTGTTTTGACTTTGATCATGCCTGCCATTTTGGATACCGCTGCCTTTGTCTTCATTAAAGCGTTGAACTGCATTTGCATCCGAGTCTGTTGTCCTCAGTGTGACACATGGGTCTTTTTCAGTTAGATATAGATCGCTTTTTTCAATTAAACAGTCACAATCATTTCACTTTCTTACTTAGATTGTGAAATCCAAGCGTACTTAACTTGAACCCATTTCTTGATTTAAATTTTTTTTTTAACCAACCCCCCTCAAAAAAAAACCTGTTACCACAGTGTAAACCTTTTTTTTTTTAAACCATTAACAACTACAGGCTGTTTAATGTAGCTGCAGGCTTACAATTTAGAAATCAACCTAATTACTGTGTAAGAACAGCTAGAGGCTACCATTTAATTCTTCACATTTAATTCTTTGCTGGCAGTTCCTGTTACAAGGGCTCACTGGCTGACCTTTATTGTTGCAGTGTTGCAGGATTGAACTGGGGTAGGGGTTGGGTTCTGTTTGCACGTGTGTATGTGTGTATTTGGGGGTGGGGGCAGTGTTCAGGGGTAGATAGATCTCAAACATATTTTGGTAGCTATCAATGTTAATACATTCTTCTTTTTAATCATAAATTGGAAAGTTTTTGTGTTTGTATTGTGTGGACTCATTGAACTGACAAAGATTTGAAATACATGTATGTTATTTCATTCTATTTGTGCATACTACTGATGAATTTGAGTGCATACTGCTGTCAGTGCAAGAGAAATATAATTTCTTCTGAAACATTAATAATGGTGATTATTGCGTCAGTACCAGATGTGATTTTTGGACTCTATTAGAATCAGTGTGCCAATTGTTTTTGAGCTGTTTGTGTGTGTGTGCTGTCTGGCTGTGGGCCAATGTCTGGTGCCATTGTTCTGTCCATTATAATTAAGAAAGGCCTGTGGCAGAGGGAAGTGTTGCTATAGCCGGGCAAAACCAGGATAAAAATCTATATAAGTCCTGATTTCGAGCTTCTGCAGCTTGGGTAGATCTGAAATTTGACCAAGTTAATTGAATAAATATTCAGTTCAGAAATTTGATTAATATCTTGGCAGTAATTGTGCAGGTCTTTAAATTAAAATCTGATAGGTTTAGCGAACTAGGACATGCTCAACTCAAAATTGAGCCTCAAGCCCTGACTTCAACCCCAGTGAACACCTCTGGAATGAACTGGAATGCCAAATGTGCACCAGCCCTTTTTACTTGACATCAGTGCCTGACCTTACTAATGCTCTTGTGGCTGGTCACAAATTGCCACAGCCTCATTCCAAAATCTAGTGGAAAGCCTTCCTAGAAGTCTGGAACTATTGAAGCAGTGACGGGGGGGGGGGGGGGCTCTCTGTTAATGCCCGTTTGGAATGGGGACAAAGAGGTTAAGAATCAAAGGGGTTTGAATATATGGCGAAAAGTATTTGCTGTATATAATTTGTAATTTTCTGGTGAACAACAGCCATTATTCAGACCAGTCAGCTCCATAATATTTCACCCCTGAAAGTGTTTTATTTTTCATCTGTTCTTTTTCCTGTTGTTGTTGTTGTTGTTGTTGTTGTTGTGTGTGTGTGTGTGTGTGTGTGTGTGTGTGTGTGTGTGTGTGTGTGTATGAGAGAGAGTGAGTGTGTCTCTGTCTACCATGAAGTAAGCATATTGAATGAAGATGGTATAAATTATGGCCTCAACAGGGAGAAAATAAATTGCCAATAGGATTAATTTAATTATGAAATGTAAACAATGCATTCAATATAACCCCTGTGTCCATATCTTGTCATACTGCAGAAGAATCCCCCAACAACCAACCCCCCCCTCCCCCCCGCCCTCATTTGTGGTGTCCGATTTTGTGTTTCTTGTCTAGCCGTCTAGGCAGTAGAGGGCACTCATACATCAGCAATGGCTCCAACTGAACTGCTGATTGAAACAGTTGTGTATAAAGAGGAAAACATTCTCCGTTGAACATTTATTTCTACTTTAGCCACCGACATTCAGTACAATGTAATTTCCCCCATGTTAATGTAAACATTGCATAGTGAGTGATTAATGTGTCATGAAAGCCAAGTTGAACAATTAAAAATAAAGTAAATTGATGAAAATCAATAAGGCTTTTTGAAAGAAAAAAAAATTAGACATCACATCCTTCAAGAAGGTACTTTAGTGCCAAGGGCAATCTGGTGTATATCTGGTAATCACTTCTGTCAGGACTTTGTCATGCTGGAGTACGTTTGGACTAGGCCCCTTTTCCAGTGAAGAGAAATTAAAATTCTACAGCATAGAAAGACATCCTATACAATACAATTGTGTGCTTCCAAATCTGTGGCAACATATTAGGGAAAGCTGATGTGTGTGTGATTTTTTTTCACACTGAAAATTTAACTGCATCATATGAAATCCTCTCTGAAAGCAATGAAATGACAAGGCCAATTATTTTGTTTTTGCTAGAGACTGAAGACATTTGGGTTTGGGATCAGAAGATGAATATGAGACAATAGGTCAGAATTTCAGCTTACATTTCCTGATATTTACATCTAGATGTGTTAAACAGCTTAGAAAATGGTACATTTGGTGGCAGACTGCCCAATTTTTAGGTCGGTAAAAGAATAGGAATGGATAGTCAGTGTAAATTAAAATAAATAGCACTTAATATGTGGTTGCATATCCTTTGCTTGCAATAACTGCATCAAGCCAGCGACCCACTGAAGTCAACAATCTGTTGCATTGTTCTTTGTAATGCTTTTCCAGGCTTGTACTGCAGCTTCTTTCACGTTTTTGTTTTGGGGGATTTATCCCTTCAGTCTCCTATTCAGGAGGTGAAATGCATGCTCAGTTGGACTGTTGATTTGGCCAGTCTTTAACCTTCCACATTCTACCCTCATGAAGTCCATTGTTGTGTTGGCACTGTGTTCCTCCCAATTGGATTAGATGCATTTCTCTGTAAATTGGCAGACAGAATATTTCTGTAGACTTCTGAATTCATTCTGCTGATACCATCATGAGTTATCATCATTGTATAATGTATCACCAAGATTAGTAAACCCGTCCAGAAGCAGCCATGCAAGCCCAAAGTCATGACACCATATTCACTGTGCTTGACCAATGAGCTTGTATGTTTTGGATCATGAACAGAACCTTTCTTTCTCCACACTTTGGCCTTTCCGTCACTTTGGTAGAGGTTCATCTTGGTTCCTGAACTATTGTGGCTTATCTCTGTATTTCTTTACAAATTCTAATCTGACCTTCTGATTCTTACAATGTTATTCACTTCACCTGTTAGAGATTTTAATGTTATGGCTGATCGGTATATCAGAAAAAGTCTAAACAAGTATGGCTTTCATTGAAGGTTGGCTAGGAAAAAGCATCTTCTCTTAAAAATGAATATGGCAGCATGCCTTAGGTTTGCAAAATTGCATCTGAAGAAACCACAAAAGTTCTGGAACAATATCCCTCGATCAGACCCAGGTGGAGAAACAAACATCACCACAAATACCCCATACCAAGTGTCACGTATGGTGGTGGATGGTTGATGATTGGCAGTTTTCGTTTTCTGGGACTCAGGTGTGTGTCTACATCATGCCAAGAAGAAAGGACCTCAGACATGACCTCAGAGAAGCAGTTGTCGCTCCTTCTCCACAATCACTCCACGGACTGCTCTGCTTTCCGTCACTGAAGCCTTACGACTAGCAAGAGCAACCTCAAGATCATCTGTCCTCATTCTACTCGACCTCTCTGCTGCTTTTGACACTGTGAATCATCAGATCCTCCTGTCAGCTCTTTCCAGTCTAGGCATCACCGGAACGGTTCTGCGCTGGGTGGAATCATACCTCTCAGATAGATCCTTCAAGGTGTTGTGGAGTGGAGGTATTTCTGAAACTCACCAACTCACAGCTAGAGTTCCTCAGGGGTCAGTTCTGGGTCCACTGCTTTTTTCTATATACATTACAACCATGGGGCAGCTGATTCTCATTCCTTCTCATACCATTGCTATACTGTATGAGGGAACACCACCTTAAGCTCAACCTGGCAAAATCTGAGCTTCTTGTCATCCCGGCCTGACCCTCAATCAACCACAACCTCACTGTACAGCTCGGCTCCACCACACTCAAGCCAAAAGGAACCTTGGGGTAATTCTTGATGACAGCTTGACCCTTACAGTCCACATCTCAACAACTGCACGGTCCTGTACATTCATCCTGTACAACATCAAGAAAATCAGACCCTACCTCACCTAACGGGCTACACAACTACTAGTCCAGGCTCTTGTTATCTCAAAACTGGACTACTGCAACTCACTACTTTCGGGCCTCCCAGCCAGCTCCATCAAACCCCTTCAGATGATTCAGAATTCAACAGCACGCCTTGTCTTCAACGAGCCCAAGAGAACCCATGTCACTCCCCTCTTCATCTCCCTCTACTGGCTTCCTGTAGCCGCCCGTATAAAATTCAAGGCCTTGATGCTCACGTACAAGACCTTGTCTGGAACAGCACCCTCCTACCTCAACTCTCTCCTGAAGGCTTACGTTCCCTCACACAATCTGTGATCAGTCAACGACCGACGCTTAGTAATACCTACTCAGCATGTCTCAAGGTCCCCTTTCAAGAGCCTTCAAACTAACTGTTCCTCAGTGGTGGAATGAAGTTCTAACCTCAATCTGGACCACAGAATCTGTCACCATCTTCAAGAAACAGCTAAAGACCCACCTCTTCTGTGAACACCTAACCAACCCCTAAAAACAAAAACTTACTCTGGCACTTTCACCTCTACTTTGTGCACTTTGCTTCTTCTAGAACTCAATTAATGTATCTTGTATGGTAGCATTACTTAGATTGTTTTCTGCTTGATATATTGCTTTGGTTTTATTTTCTCATTTGTAAGTTGCTTTGGATTTTTAAATTTGGCGATGCAACAGGAGAGTGATCCCAAGCACACCAGCAAATCAACATCTGAATGGCCAAAGCAGAAAAAATTATCCCCACTGAGGTGGCGGGATCTTAAGAGAGCTATGCATAAATGGATGCCCTCAAACATCAATGAACTGAAGCAATGTTGTAAAGAAAAGTGGGCAATATTTCTCAAAGATGTGAGAGACTGATAAACTCCTCTAGAAAACATTTACTAAAATACTAAAGTTCATATTGCTAAAGGTGGATCTACATGTTACTGAATTATAGGGTGTATTTATTTTTTCCCACCTGGTTTGTTAATGTTGGTTTACTTTTATTAAATGGCTACATAATGAAATCTGTTTTGTTTTTTTGTCACCTGAGGTTGGTGAGGACACACACACACAATTTGAAAACTATCCCTAACAGTACCGTAAGTTCTATCAAGCTAATATCATTTTTCATTCCCACCTTCTTTGCTTTCTGTTTGTGTGGTTTGTTTAATATTTGCTGCTTTATTTCCTGATGGAAAAATGGCCATTGCCGAAAAATCGAGATGAAGTGGTGGGAGGAAATAAGCATTTATAAATGAGTATTTCTGGCTTAAAAATGTGGATTGTCCAATATTCAAATGATTTACATTATGATTTGCAAAGTGGTTATTAAAATTAAGTGAGTGAATATGCATACAGTATTCTTTTTACTTGCTGTTTTTACTGTTCTACCTTTACATAATAAATAACAAAGCAGTCAGTGTCGCTGTGATGAGCCAAACAGTACACTCTTAAAATAGATGTGTTAAAAATAACACATCATGTGTTAATTTTTAACACATCTGCATGTCTAGTTAAGGACAGCACATTTTGTGTTGCTTTCAACACAATCAGTGTGTTAGTACATTTAAAATATTCTCTGTGTTAGTACATTTCCACACAAAGATGTTTTAAAAAAAATAACCCAAATAACAGATGTGTGTTGTTTATACTTTTTCCCTACAATTATCCTAAAATGCTATTTGTTTGTATGCTAAAATTCTAAAATGCTCACAAAATAAACAACTGCATGAAATTCAGGTGGCATCTATTAAAATAATTTAAACATTTGACAGATGTATGCATTGGAGTTGATGCATCATCTTACAAATCTCCCTGCCATCTGGGAAGACAAGAGTCCCACTGCTTTCCATGTGAAAAGCTGTAAAAGAGCAAAAAGTGTGTTGGTTAGTTGTTAGCTACAAACTATGGACAAATGCCTTTGGGTGTCAACTGAGAAATGTGACCTCCTCTCTCCTAATGAACAAAATGGGGATACAGACTCAGCAGGAAACTCTAGCTAACTTGCCAATATTTATTTTCCAGTATTTGGCACCCCACCGCCAATTTTTTTGCACAACCTAATTAAGTCAACCAACATTACTGAGATGGTGGAGAGCATTGCAACCTAAACCCCATCCTCCCTAAAGAAAGTCTCTGACTCAGTTTACATTTTCTAGGTGATGCCATCATAGTCAGGTCAACTATTTATTATTGTTATTTTTTAAAACGCTTCAATTTCATACAGCAAATCAAGTAGCAATTCACTACTGCACACATGCTCTATCTACAAGTTAAATTGCCATATGGATAAGTATCTCATGCCCACGGTTAAATATGGTGGTAGCTCTTTAATGTTTTGGGACTGTTCTTCTGCCAATCGACCTGAACATTTTATTTGGACACATGGCATCTTGGACTCTTTCAAAGATCAACAGATAGTAAATGAAAACCTGACTGCTTCTGTCCGAAAGCTTAAAATGTGCCGTGGTTGGACCTTTCAGCAAGACAATGGTCCAAAACATACATCAAAATCAACACAAAAATGGTTTACTGACCACAAAATCAGTGTCCTGCCTTGGCCATCCCAGTCCTCTGACTTGAAACCCATAGAAAACCTATGGGGTGAACTGAATTTGAATTATCTGGAGAGCTTCTGTATGGAAGAGTGGTCTCAGATCCCTTGCCATGTATGCTCCAACCTCATCAGGCATTATAGAAGACTCTGTGCTACCTCCCTTTGCCAAGATAAAAGCTCTAAGTATTGACTAAAAGGGTGCCAATAATTGTTGCAAGTACAAAGTACTACAACCCTATTGTTTTTGTTTGAGTGTTCTTATTATTATGGGCTAAGAACATATTCTTTTCTTCTCCTGCTTCCTTGGGTTCTCACAAAAAAGCATCAAGATCCATCTAGCCACACCCAATTAGATTTTGAGCTTATTTGCATAATATGCTAAACATTGTGCCAATCAATTCTAGTGGGATGGAGCCTAATTTATTTGAACAGCTGTTACTCATGAATGCTTGTATGTATTTGCACAAAACATCAAAGTCTGTGGTAGTGTGCAGAATTTGGAATGTGGTCATACATAGGGGGCCAGGTTACAAATAACTGTATTATAACTATATAGACAACTGTGTCTTAAGTTCACCTGGTTACTTAAAAACATGACCAATATCAGTCAATTAGCTTTCAGCAGGCATTTGACTGCGTTAACAGTGAACTATCATCATGAAACTTGAATGGTAGCTACCGCTAGGACTACTGGTAAGTGATTCAAATTGGCCACTAGGGGGCGCAACATATGTTTATGCATTTAAAATCAAGCATATCTATTGTAAAATATAGTGTACAGGGAAATTTCTGTCACTGAAAACATACAAAAATTATATAATTAAATAATTATATAAATGTAATTATTGTATGTGGATAGATGTATGTGGACACCTGGCCATCACACCTATGTGTGCTTTTTGAGGATCCCATTCCTAAACCATGGGCATTAATACCAAGATGGTCCTCTCTTTGCTGATATAATAGCCTCAACTCTTCTAGGAAAGCTTTGCACTAGATTTTGAAATGATGATGGTGGGGATTTGTGCCACAGATGCATTTGTGTCAGGCACTGATGCCGGGTGTTTGAACTGGGGTAGGGCAGGCCGAGGCAAGTGGTTCCGTTAGAGGGGCCAGTTACTTTCTACCTAATTGTTCTCTGAAAATTAAGCCATTTTAATCAGTGCACTGTGGGCATTAAGAGGCAATAGTCAATATTCCACATCATACAATATTTTATTTATTTTTGGTTTTTAGTTACATTTCACTATATTCTGTATGTAAATGATCACCATTCAAGTCCTTTGTGCTTGTTATATATTTAGTGTTTTTCAGTTTTATATTGAATTTCTGTTAAATCATCTGTATTCTATGGTTTTTATGCTTTCTTACAAACAGCTCAACAAATTCATCCAGGTTCAAAGACTTTGTGCTCCTCGACTCAATACTTAGTACACCCAAATTTCTCAGTCTTTCATCTGCCATAGTGGACCTGAGATAGGTTTTAACAGATTTAGGTCAGAAAAACTGCTCCAAGAAGCAGTACTAACCGGGATTGAAACAGCTACTTTGCACAATTCGAAGAGCTCAAAAAACCTCCCAAAACCTTCTATATAAGGCCCAATGAATGATGTCACCTCAGTGGAATTAAAGAGTCTTGGCACACTATACACACATTTTTTTTCTTTTTAAAATTCTTCTGAACTGGTACAGTTGAGGTCATACGTTTACATATGCCTTGTAGAATCTACAAAATATTAATAATTAAAAATAAATCAATAAAAATGGCATTTCCTGCCCTGAATAAGCTGTTTCACATAACAGATTTTTACATACAGTGGGGGAAATAAGTATTGAACGCATTAGCATTTTTTTCAGTAAATATTTCCAATGAGGTTATTCAAATGAAATTTTCACCAGACATCAGTGTTAACTCAAGAAATCTGGATATATAAAGAATTCACAACATTAAAGTCAATAAATAAAGTTATGTGTAATAAAACGGAATGACACGGGAAAAATGTATTGAACACACTAACTGAAAATTATTTAATACTTAGTGGAGAAGCCTTTGTTTGTAATGACAGTTTCAAGGCGCTTCCTGTATGAAGAAATTAATCGGCTGCAGTATTTTTTCCTGTGTCATTCTAACAAATGTTTTTCCACTTGCGAGATTTGGAATTAATTGAATGTGCAGCGATTTGTACAAATAGAGACACATTTGTGAGTACAAATGTTCTTTTTTGTATTAATGTGTGCCTGCAACAAGTAAGATGTGCATTTTTTTTTAATCAGGTGACATGCATGAATTCATTAGCGTCTTTTCTGAGTCGATTCTATTCGGTTCATTTAGATTTTGAGACTAAGCAAATGCATTTTGTCAGTAAGCCCTGTTGCATCTAGTCAGTCAGCAAATTCAAAATGGAGGAAACCCTCATGGCCAGCTCCTTTGAAATAGTACTTAAGAACTACATATATATGTTCTTTTTGTTCTCGTCAGCCATGATGCTAAAGACCTTGCTGTCTTTCACTTCTTTGACCATTTTTTATGAGAACCATATCATTCAAACAACACAGAACCTCATTCAGAATAACTTTGCTTGTGTATTTTGCATTATTAATTGAAGTCAAACTATTTTTCACAGTTTTGGCATGCTTGGCTATTGTTTCTAAAATTGCAATGAAGTTCCCTTTATTATCTAAATCTGCAGACTTATTGTGTCCTCTTTGTGGAATGTTTTGCCTGGCTGTACTGTAAGTAGTAGAACTTCACCTATTGTTTTAATATATACCTGATATTCCTTTAACCTGTTTGTTATGTTCCTTATTTAGGGTATTTAATTTGCATTATATTGTACAGTTTTCTGGTCCCTGCATTCAATCATTGCTTGTGTGTGCTGCGCAGAGCTTACATGAATTCAAATCCCCCCTCTTTGTACGTCGCCTTCTTCCAGTTGCTGTATCCTGCTACTGAGGCAGATACTGTCTGTGAGCTGTTGGGAGGACTAAAATGTCTGCAGACAAAGCAATACACAAAGTCTAAATTTTTTGAATATTCAAGCCAGAGGTGGATATTCTACCAGACTGCATTGATAATCCTCCTTCTGTTTCACATCAGAGTGGATCATCTCTGCATTTGCTGATATCTGGAGTAAAAAAAGAACGTTGAAAAATAATTTTGAGTAATACCGTAACAATTTTCTGTGGCAAAATTATACTATAGTGAATGTCTAATGTCATTCTTACAATCCTGCACTTTTCTACACACGGCACATTAACTGACTAACAGAGCTGTTCAACATCACAAACCTGATGGTGCTGTGCTGGTGGACGCAAATGGCTCTTCTGTTTGTTTCTCACACTCAGCTACTGCCTGACCCTCAGTCTTACTCCCAGGATCTCTGTCACTACCTGCTCTACTGTGTCCTCGCGGTCCAAACCAGGCTCTCCAACTGACCATTCTTCCTGCTCATTCTATCTAGTCACCTGGGCTCTCTACCCACCTGAATGATCAGTCTCTATCTGACTTGAATGATTGTACTTCTTCCAAAACAAAGAAAGACAATATATCATGTTTCCTTTTTATTTTGGAGACTATAGAGCAAAAAAAACAAGCGTTATACCACCACTACAATGGGTTTTCTGCATTAGCTAGCTAACATTAAACATATACGCATACACTTTGTAATGCGACACATTCCCAGTAATGTTAACATAAATGACTGTTAAAATTCTATACAACTAAAGTAGCATACTTTCAGTGAGTTAGGGTCAAGGTCACAGGTCGAATGTTTTTTGTTTTTTTGTTTTTTTCCCCAATAGCTTCCTTCCCATTTGTCATACAGAGATGATACTTCAGTCTTCATGGTCAAGTAATCAACACTCATTTTCACACAAAATATACTCCTCCACCCTGCATAAAAACATAGGCTTCTGTCAGGGTTTAATGATCAATCAACAGTAGATATTTTGGCAGTGCGTGTTCACTGGAAACAATACAGTTATTTGTGAGGGGGAAAAGGGGGGGGAAAAAAACCTCTTGCACTTATGGATAAACTATTTACAGAAAGACAGAACTGGAAAAATATATGTATGTATCTTGTTACTTGCTCAAAGCAAAGAACTGCATTGTGAGTTATTTTGTAATGATGCAAAATTCCCATCCATCATTTCCACTGGCTAAGTGTAGCATTACTGTACTCATTATTGTCAAAATGTTCTGTCTACTGCTTAATTGTAGCATTATTGCACTGTCTATTGTCTGATGTCCTGACCAATCATGGTATTATTGCATCTGTTACTGTTGCACTGTTTGTTGCACTGCCTGTTATTACATTAAGATATACACTGCAGAAAACATTAAACCGTGGCGTACTGTTTAATGTCATGCACCAACACCAATCAAAAACCAATTCCAGTTTGCACAACTCAAAGGCAATAATGTTATTCTGATTCTGAGACGGGAACCAAACACTGCGCACCCACTTTGATGTACCGGCATCTGCCAGAGCAAGGCAGGTATGCTGTGGCCCTGTGGCACACCATATATCTGAATTGTTTTTCACTATTCAGAGGACTTTGTTGAAATTTTTATGCTTTGACCTAGATTCAGAATCAGGATGCTGCACCCATGTGTATGCGCATGTATATGATGTGTGTCAGTCTTCTCACTGTTAGCAAAAAACTAGCATGCGATTTACTGACTTGTGGGGAAGAGATGCAAGTAATTATAATGTTTTTGGTATCAGTTATCTCTGATTTTCTCTGTCTCTTTCCGTTATTACCAATTGTACAGGTACATAGGAATTCTTGCATGGAGCACTCAGCTAAAAACAGTAAAGAGTGCAAGGTTGAGGTTCTAGAAGGAACAAAACATTAAAACCCATCAGACATATTGTATAATACTAATAATATAAAGCACAATTTAGCTGCCAGATCATTTGCAAAGGAACCTTTGTTTAGAATGCTGTAGTGTGTGTATAGGTGTTCTGAAAGGTGAAAGTGGTTGGATGGCCTCAGGAACAGTAGGAGCACGAGGATGAAGAGAATAAAGACAGGCAGCAATTCTTTTCATTGATTAAAAATAAAAATGTTAGTGCTGCTATTTCTTTCCTGTAAATGCCATTTCTGACTCACCTCTAGTGATGCTATGGTGCTTTCAAGGAAATTACACTAATATTTAAATTGATCAGAAAAAAGCACTGGATTCAGGAAAGACTAGCCTGATGCAAGTTCAAGTGGGTTTTTAATTGTCATTCCTCTATATAGCATGTATACATTGGAACAAAATGACCATGGTGCAACACAGAACAGTACACAAGACTACATGAAATGCAATACACAACAGTGTGAGACAAGTGCAAAACAATAAAAACACAGAACATAAACAATAAACACAGGCCGGTAAATACACAGGACAATAAATACACAGAACATGGACTGTAAACTGTAAGCTATTGTGAAATGTAGCAGCACAAGTATAGCAGCAATATTGGCAGCAAAAACAATGTAAAGTGCAGTGTGCATTGGTATGAGTCTTACTGGGTTAGGTGTTCAGCTAGCCCAGGTGAGTCTTGGGAGGCAGCAAGGTGTTGAGTAATCTGACTACATCAGGGAAGAAACTGTTGTGGAGTCTGCTGGTGGTGGCAAGGTTGCTCCTGTACCTTCTGCCAGATGGCAGGAGGGTGAATAGTCCATGAGAGGGGTGAGAGGGCTTGTCCGCAATACTGGTGGCTTTGCAGATGCAGCGGTTGTGGAAAGAGGTGTCGATGGTGGGTAGAGAAACTCCGATGATCTTTAGAGCTGTCCTCACAATTCACTGTAGGTCCCTACGATCAGAGTCTGTGCAGTTCACGTACCACACAGTAAGACAGCTGGTCAGGACGCTCTCTGTCTTCCCTCGGTAGAAGGATGTGAGGGTGGGAGGGAAAGTTTGGGCCTTCTTGACTAGGCAGGTGTGTTGAGAGTCCAGAAGAGGTCCTCAGTCATGTGCACACCAAGAAACTTGGAGTGTTTGACTCCATTGATGTGCAGTGGTGAATGGTCCACTTGGGTTCTCCTGAAGTTGGCAATCATTTCTTTAGTTTGATCAACATAGATTGTTGTCTCTACACCATTCTGCAAGCTGGTTCACCTATTTCCTGTATGCTGACAGTGCAGTCGGTACTCTTGTTCTGTGTCTTCCTTTTAGGTTGACTTGCTAGGTTTCTACTTGCCACAGGAGTTCTGGGAGGCAGAGTAAATTAGTGGGAATAAGTTAGAAGAATTGCTATGACCCCAACCATTATCCTCACTCATTCATCATTTTCAGGTGTTGGCTCATTGAATTTTTTTTTTAATGAATTTGCACTCATGAAAGCAGGTTTGTGAGGCAGATACCTTTTGCCTTTGTCTTTTGTTGTGTCTACCTTGAAAGTTCTAGTTAGAAAAGTTCCTATAGGCAATGAGGGTGTGGACTATCTCAATCCTTAGCAGACACTATTCATTTAAAATAAACCAGTCAGGGGATAGACATATCGTCCTGTCGTCAGATAATGCCATGTTTAATATTTCATACATATATGAAATCATACCTTGTATGTATCTAATACATAAAATGCAGTTTAATAAATCTTTACAGCCAGAAACTATATCATGCTACATGCTACTAGAATTGTGTGTGTGTGTGTGTGTGTGAGAGAGAGAGAGAGAGAGAGAGAGAGAGAGAGAGAGAGAGAGAGAGAGAGAGAGAGTGACTGACAGTGCAGTCCGGCCTGGCTGAGCAGATGGCCTTTTTTTCTGTCTTTAATCTGTCAAGAATATGTCACTCATTTATTCACCACCTGATGTATCACTTCATTTGGAGGGAAGAGATAGATGGATTTGAGCATGGGCTCATAAATGCAGTCACCTGGGTATCAGGGACCTCTGCTCTTATTCCCAGGAGTGTTCCAATGCCTTGTTTGCCCATCTGCTATGGGGCTTAGGTCAGAAAGAGACATGAGGACAGCAGGGACAGTCTGGGTTCATGCTGTAGGTGACAGGACTTGAGAGTGAAGGGCAAGAGGCAGAGAGTGATGGGCCAGTATGCATGATGAAAAAGTTTTCATTTTGAATCTCACTCTTCCGTTAATTCCTTCTTTTGATGCTCTATTACATTTTAATCATTAGTATACAGTAATGTACTACTACTACAACTAATGTACTACTAACTACAACTTGATGATTAAAGCCAGCATGCAGTTCTTTTTGAGAGCAAACGTATACGTAATTTTCCATTTTGAAATATTTACCATACTCAGTTTGAGAATATTGGAATTAAGCAATAAACCCCTTAACCTAAGTCCCAAATTATAATCTAGTCATTCACCTTAAAACACATAGTGGATAGGAAATCTACATTCCTGTTAAAATTGCAGGATTTTGTGATGTAAAATATGAAACCATGATAAATCATGTCAGATGATATTCCACCTTTAATGTGATATATCAACCAAAAAATGCAAGTGAAAAACAAATAGAAACAGTTTAGGAAAGAAAAATAATAAACTTACAATAATCTGGTTGCTTAAGTGCACACACCCCTTCACTAATTCTTTGTTGAAGTACATTTTGCTTATAATACATAAAACATCTTGAGCAATTTATTATATTCCTCCTTGCTGAAATGTTCCATAGCTATCACATTTTGAGGGGATCTCCTACGCACAGCCCTGTTCAAGTGATTCCACAGGTTTTCAATAGGATTTAGATCTGGGCTCTGACTGGGCCATTCCAAGACTTCTTTTTCTTCTAAAACCATTTCTTTGTTGACTTTGATTTGTGTTTTAGGTCATTATTGTGCTGAAAGTGATTTTTTTTTTCTTCAAAATTGATCTTTAGCTGTCTAACTGAGGCCTGCAGGTATTGTGCCAAAATAGATTGGTATTTGGAGCTATGCTTTATTCCCTATATCTTGATTAGAGCTCCAGTCCTGGCTGAGAAGCAGCCCCATACTGTAGCATGATCCTGCCACCATCATGTTTCACAATGGGTATGATGTTTTTTTGCCAGACATATTTTTTAGAATTATGCCCAAACTGTTCTACCCTGGGCTCATCAAACCATAATACAGTTTGCCATATGGTTTTGGGTGATTTAGGCAGGCTTTTGAAGGATAAACAATACTCACTTTGAGAATACTGGAATTAAGCAAGTAACACCTTAGCCCAAGTACCGAATTACAATCTAGTCATTCACCTTAAAACAAACGGTGGATACAGTGGAACAGTCTACACTCTCTGGTTGTACCATGGATCCCCGGTTGGCTGTCATTTGCATGATTGACAAGTAAGAAATAGCCTAATTATAACATCAAAAAGCAGGAATACAAACAAAGATGTATCTATGTAGTGTCTACATACTGACATTGATCTGCTTTATGCACATAACAAGATTTTAAATGAAATGTGCAAAATATTTTTCCAAATGTGTATATAGTCCTACTTTAACATTGCCTGTTACCAATGTGTCAGGACAGGATTTTCAATGTTTTTTTTTGTTTTGTTTTGTTTTTCTCACCGTTCTTTGTAAACTCTAGAGAATGTTGTGTGTGGAAATCCCAGGAGATCAGTAGTTTCTGAAATTCTCAAACCAACCCATCTGGTACCAACAACCATGTCATGGTTAAAGTCACTGAGGTCACACTTTGCCCCCATTCTGATGTTTGATGTGAACATGAAAACAGCACCATATCTCCCTGCAGTTCTCGCCTGGTTTCCCCACTTAAGCTAAGCAAGATTGAGCCTGGCCAGAACCTGGATGTGAGACCTCCTGGGGAAAACTAAGGTTGCTGCTGGAAGTGGTATGAGGGAGGCCAGCAGGTGGTGCTCACCCTGTGGTCTGTGTGGGGTTTAATGCCCCATTAAAGTGACAGGGACACTATACAGTAAAAACAGCATCGTCTTTCAGAACCGAGGTCCTGATTATCTGGGGTCATTAAAAACCACCCCTCCCCCTTCCCCCATACTATGTAAAGCACTTTGAGTGTCTAGAAAAGCGCTATATAAATGTAACTGTGTGTAAATGTAACACACACACACACACACACATATATCTATATATATATATATATATATCTATATATATATATATATATGTGTGTGTGTGTGTGTGTGTGTGTGTGTGTGTGTATATATATATATATATGTGTGTGTGTGTGTGTGTGTATATATATATATATATATATATATATGTATATGTATATATGTGTGTGTGTATGTATATATGTGTGTGTGTGTGTATATATATGTATATGTATGTATATATGTGTGTGTGTATGTATATATGTGTTTGGATTCAAATGAGTTTTTATTTTTTCAGTTCCTACACCTACATTTTTATTTTATTAGTTCCTGCAGTAGCCTAAGGCAAGGTTTGACACTGGCTGCACCAGGTGAGAGACAGTGCTGCCCAGTATAAATAAGTAAAGTATTTGCTTGCCACTGACTGGTTGAATTAGTGGGTCTGCATCTAACACACAGTGTAGAATGGTGATGTGTATCTGTTGGCCATTTCAGTGTAGGAGAGAATATATAGCTTCCAGACAAGTCTAAAGCTCATTGAACTGCCTATGCTCTCCAACTACAGACCACTGCAGTGTTCCCCATGGAGCCAGGTTTGGTCGACAAATTCTGAACAATCAGTGTAATGATGTTCCTTGATCTTACTTAATGACACTATGAGGATAAATGTTCTTGTGATCAACTTGTCTCTTTTGATTTTTTTTTTTTTAATTGAAACGTCTGCTAACATTTTTGCCCATATTAACTAAACAGTGCATGAATCTTTTCAACACTTACATTTATTTGATCCTGTTATGCTCCCTCAATTATGCGTAGGTACTATAAAAATAGAGAGACCATGGTTCTGAGCGGATTTTATTTATGGATAACAATAAAAAGAAAACATGTTCCTGAGACCAACCAGTTTAGAGGCGTGCTTGCCAAACCTGTAACGAAAAGCAAGACAGTGATGAGAGTGGCAGGTTTTTAGGATCTGGCAGCAGTTGTTCATGCTTGAATTGCAAGTTGCTGGGTGCTATTAGAATACATATTTAATGTTGATGTCTCTGTGAAATTTTATATCCTATATATATATCCTAGGTATTTTGAACTAGAAGGCTGAAAGTGCACTGGCTCTGATATATGAATGTATAATTTAACACTATGGAATTTAGTTTAATGATTTAAACAAAGTCTGTGAGTGTTTGGGGGTGGGTGGGGGGGGGGGGGGGGGGTGGGGGAGAAGATCTTCTCGCGAGAGATCTTCTCGCCAGAGAAGATGTGCATCTTCTAGCACCTGCTGCCACAAGTTAACCCCAATCTCCCTTTGCATCGATAACAAGTTTATTCTTCATCTCACTCCATACCAATCTCCTCTGTAGCTTTGGCCATGTTCTGTGGAAAGTGTTGGTTTGTCCAAACATTTTACAAATATATATATATTTTTTTTTCCAGTCCATGAATTCCCATTTCAACAAAAAAGCAACATTCATAGGATAAAAAAAATGAGGGTTGTTTGTTAAACATTTAAAGTTAATTGATGCCTGCTATATTTAAGCTTGATATGTTTTTGTTATTTTGCCTATTACTTCTGCTACTAAGTTTCGTTAAGTTAAGTTCTCTTGATGTCCTCGTATTATTCATGTACTGTATATTGGTTCATGAGATTTTCAGATTAGGTCTTAACTGTAAACAGTTTCTAAAGACAGGACACACTTAAGAAAAAACAAACAAACAAAAAAAACCCCCCTAAACATCAGACTCTCAATTGGCCCAACAAATAAGATTTCATCTTATTGTCTAACCAATCACCGGACATCTTTGAGCTCACATACAGTGCATCCGGAAAGTATTCACAGCCCTTCACTTTTCCCACATTTTTTTATGTTACAGCCTTATTCCAAAATGGATTAAATTCATTATTTTCCTCAAAATTCTACAAACAATACCCCATAATGACAACATGTAAGAAGTTTGTTTGAAATCTTTGCAAATTTATTAAAAATAAAAAACCAAAAGAAGCACATGTGCATAAGTATTCACAGCCTTTGCCAAGACACTCAAAATTGAGCTCAGGTGCATCCTGTTTCCACTGATCATCCTTGAGATGTTTCTACAACTTGATTGGAGTCCACCTGTGGTAAATTCAGTTGATTGGACATGATTTGGAAAGGCACACACCTGTCTATATAAGGTCCCACAGTTAACAATGCACGTCAGAGCACAAACCAAGCCATGAATTCGAAGGAATTGTCTGGAGACCTCAGAGACAGGATTGTATCGAGACACAGATCTGGGGAAGGGTACAGATACATTTCTGCAGCATTGAAGGTCCCAATGAGCACAGTGGCTTCCATCATCCGTAAATGGAAGAAGTCTGGAACAACTAGGACTCTTCCTAGAGCTGGCCGCCCGGCCAAACTGAGCGATCGGGGGAGAAGGGCCTTAGTCGGGGAGGTGACCAAAAACCTGATGGTCACTC
Organism: Ictalurus punctatus; assembly: GCF_001660625.3. Taxonomy (NCBI): domain Eukaryota; kingdom Metazoa; phylum Chordata; class Actinopteri; order Siluriformes; family Ictaluridae; genus Ictalurus; species Ictalurus punctatus. The sequence continues at coordinate 5,089,310 of NC_030423.2, forward strand.
TGACAGAGCTAGACGGAAGCCACTCTTCAGTAAAAGGCACATAACAGCCGCTTGGAGTTTGCCAAAAGGCACCTGAAGTAGTCTCAGACCATGATGAAACAAAGATTGAACTCTTTGGCCTGAATAGCAATCGTCATGTCTGGAGGAAACCAGGCACCACTCATCACCTGGCCATTACCATCCCTACAGTGAAGCATGGTGGTGGCAGCATCATGCTGTGGGGATGTTTTTCAGTGGCAGGAACTGGGAGACTATTCAGGTTTGAGGAAAAGATGAATGCAGCAATGTACAGAGACATCCTTGATGAAAACCTGCTCCAGAGTGCTCTGGACCTCAGACTGGGGCGAAGGTTCATCTTCCAACAGGACAATGACCCTAAGCACACAGCCAAGATAACAAAGGAGTGGCTACAGGACAACTCTGTAAATGTCCTTGAGTGGCCCAGCCAGAGCCCAGACTTGAACCTAATTGAACATCTCTGGAGAGATCTGAAAATGGCTGTGCTCCCCATCCAACCTGATGGAGCTTGAGAGGTCCTGCAAAGAAGAATGGGACAAACTGCCCAAAAATAGGTGTGCCAACCTTGTAGCATCATACTCAAAAAGACTTGAGGCTGTAATTGGTGCCAAAGGTGCTTCAGCAAAGTATTGAGCAAAGGCTGTGAATACTTATGTACATGTGCTTTTTTTTTTTTTTTTTTTTTTTTTTTTTTTTTAAATAAATAAATTTGGAAAAATTTCAAACAAACTTCTTTCATGTTGTCATTATGGGGTATTGTTTATAGAATTTTGAGGAAAATAATGAATTTAATCCATTTTTGAATAATGCTATAACGTAACATAAAATGTGGGAAAAGTGAAGCGCTGTGAATACTTTCTGGATGCACTGTATGTGGAAGAGGGTAGTTAGTACATTCAGCTGACCGGTGACGCAACTTGAGCAGCCATTCAAAAAGATGCGGTATCTGGCTTCACATGTGTCAGAGAAAGCACATGCTCAGCCTTACTAGCAAGATAGTGAAAGAAAAATGCCAAATGACCAAATAAATAAACAGTAGAAATAGAATTTCTAGAAATAGAATTTACAACATATGAACTGATTAGATTTTGGAATGAATACTAACAGGGTTAATGTTACCGCAAGGCCAAATATCTGAAATTGTTTTTCTTCATTAGCTTCCTTCCTGTTTGAAGTATATTTTAGGGTGTTTGAGGCAGACAAATTAGAAACAAGATGGATAGATTGTTGGAGGCATCCCCGGTGACACTGTTGGCATCAAGGTCTTGTTGTTTTTCACACCATGTAAACTGTTTGTGTGAAAATCCTGGATTGACTAATTTGATAATTGCATGAATGATCAGGTCTGCAGATGTTCCTATTAAAGTGGCTGCGGTGTGTAAAGTTGCCTTTGAGACAGAGTCACAGGATTAACTTCCAAATTTCACAAGCCTTTGCGTTAATGGTTAAGGGTAGTGTAACGTGGCTTAGGAAGGCAGGGCACAGGCACATTCTCTGCTTGTACTTTATGAGGGCTAATCTAATACTCATCATCCTAATTCCAGGCAGGTGTCACGTAACCAACAGGCAGCATCAAACAGGGAATATTTACGGTCTCAAACATGGACATGGGCATGGGTCAGAACCAGGAAAATATGAGAACTAGAAAACAAAGTACCAGGTAATACATGTCTTGGACTTAACTGGAAGTATGCATGATATGACTTTGCCACAAGACAATAAAACATCAGGGGTTAAATAGGAGCTGCATAAAGAGGGCTTCGAGGATCATAAAAGACCCTAGCCACCTGAACCATAGTCTCTTTTCACTACTACCTTGAGGTTGATGGATCTACAGCATCAAAGCAAACAAACAGATTCAAAGCAAACAACAGACTGCTTGAAGCCATGGGCTGCGTTCCAAACCGCTTACTTATCTACTATATAGTAGATATGCCATGTGTGTACGTGTCCTGCCGCAGAATGCAGTGAAAACTCCCACACGACGTTAATAGTGGGATTAAGGTGTTTACATGTCTATAACGCACGTCGATAATGTGACTAAAACAGGAGTACTCCACATGTCTTAATTCGATTTGTGTTTACTTCGAGTATGACTTTAGTCAGATTAAGGTAATAAAAAGTTGCTGTTTACATGCTAGATTCTTAATCAGAGTATTGTCTTAATCGGATTATTAGATTATTGTTGTACATGTGAACGTACTGAGTGTTTAGGACTGTTGCAGGATGTGTAATTACAGTACACTATTGCACTTTCACTGACTGCTGATAACTGCTCTGTTTACATACAGCATTGCATCCAGAATGTCATATTTGCACAAAATAGATATTGCACATTTTACAGTGGTACTTGAAACTATGTGAACCCTTTAGAATTTTATATATTTCTTCATATATGACCTAAAACATCATCACATTTTCCAGTCCTAAAGTCCTAAATGTAGACAAAGAGAACCCAATTAATCAAGTGCGACAAAAATATTATACTTGGCTATTTATTTATTGAGGAAAATGATTCAATATTTCAAAACTGTGAGTTGTATGTGAACCTCTAGTGAGTATGTGAACCTCTAGGATTAGCAGCCACTGCATCTCACTTCATCATAGTCACATGACCACCTGCACCTGAATCACGTTCTTGTTAACAAGCACTCGTGTATATAGCCGTAGTTGCGCTGCACCCCTTGTCTTACGTTTGTCTTTCCTTGACGTTGTCTTTGTTGCTGTGTTTAGGTCTTTGGTTTATGCTTAGTCTTTGCCATAAGGTCTTAGTGTCTCTTGTGTTTTTGTTTTGGTCTTTATTAATCTTATTATCTGCACTTGCATCTGTCTCCAAATCTCTCCAAATGTGAGTGATCACCCTGTTTTATTTAAAGAACAGGGATCTATCAGAGTCTGATCTTCACAACACGTTTGTTGATGTGTATCATGGCACAAACAAAGGAGATTTATGAGGACCTCAGAAAAAGAGTTGATGCCCATCAGGATGGAAAAGGTTACAAAGCCATCTCTAAAGAGTTTGGACTCCACCAATCCACAGTCAGACAGATTGTTTACAAATGGAGGAAATTCAAGACCATTGTTACCCTCCCCAGGAGTGTGGACCAACAAAGATCACTCTAGAGCAAGACCTGTAATAGTCTACGAGGTCAAAAGAGTAACTTCTAAGCAACTAAAGGCTTCTCTCACATTGGTTAATGTTTATGAATCCACCATCAGGGGAGCACGGAACAACAATTTTGTGCATGGCAGGGTTGCAAGGAGAACCACTGCTAACCGAAAAAAAAAAAAAACATGGCTGCCCTTCTGCAGTTGCTAAATATCATGTAGACAAGCCAGAAGGCGATTGGAAAAATGTTTTGTGGATGGATGAAACCAAAATAAAAATTTTGCTTTAAATGAGAAGCATTATATTTGTAGAAAGGAAAACACTGCATTCCAGCATACGACCCTTATCTAATCTGTGAAATATTTTGATGGTAGTTTCATGGTTTGGTTTAATCAAACCATGTCCTGACTTTAATCCAATAGAAATGTTGTGGAAGGACCTGAAGCAAGCAGTTCAAGTGAGGAAACTCACCAACATCCCAGAGTTGAAGCTGTTCTGTACTGAGGAACGGGCTGAAATTCCTCCAAGCCGTGGTGCAGGATTGATCAACACTTACCAGAAATGTTTAGTTGCAGCTATTGCTGCACAAGCGGGCCACATCAGATACTGAAAGCATTTTCCTCAATACATAAATGAATCAATCAAGTATAATATTTTCATCTAATTTGTTTAATTTGGTACTCTTTTTCTATTTTTAGGACTTGAAAATCTGATGATGTTTTAGGTCATATTTATGCATAAATTTAAGCACCGCGCTCTCTCTCTCTCTCTGTGTGTGTGTGTGTGTGTGTGTGTGTGTGTGTGTGTACCCAGCAAAAAAAAGAAACGTCCTCTCACATTCAACTTCTTTTATTTCCAGCAAATTTCTTGAAATGTGTAAATATTTGTATTAACATAAAAACATTCAAGAACTGAGACATAAACTGAACAAGTTTCACAGACATTTTACAAATGTCCCTGAACAAAGAGGGTCAATATCAAAAGTAACAGTCAGTATCTGGTGGCCACCAGCTACTTTAAGTACTATAGTGGATCTCATCCCCATGGACTGCACCAGATTCTTGCTGTGAGATGTTACTCCACTCTTCCACCGAGGCATTTACGAGTTCTTTATCATGTCTGGGGGGACACATGGTTACATGTAATTTTTCACTGCAAGGATGATCAGCTGTCCTTCCTGTCTCCCTGTAGCACTGTTGTAGGCGTCTTATATTACAGACATTGCAGTTTATTGCTCTGGCCACATCTGCAGTCCTCATGCCTCCCTGCAGCAGGCCTATGGCATGTTCACGCAGGTAAGCAGGCACCCTAGGCATCTTTCCTCTGGTGTTTTTCAGAGTCAGTAGAAAGATCTCTTTAGTGTCCTGAGTTATTTGCAACTGTGACCTTAATCGCTTACCGCTTATAAACTGTTTTAAGGACTGTTCCACAGGTGCATGTGCAATAATTGTTTATGGTTCATTGAAAAAGCATGGAAAACATTGTTTGAACACTTTCCAATAAAGATCTGTAAAGTTAGTTGGATCTTATAAAATTATCTTTAATTATCTTTACAGTCTCCTGAAAAAAGGACACATGTATGTGTGTGTGTATATATATATATATATATATATATATATATATATATATATATATATATATATAATATATATATATATATATATATATATATATATATATATATTTGTTGGCACAAAGTTGAAATCACACAATTATATAGGATGTCTTTGTATGTTGTAGCATTACAGTTTCCTTTCGCTGCATCTAAGGGGCCTGTTCAGAGCCTTGACCTAAACAATGTAAAACCTTGCTTGTATTTCGTCATTTGTAAGTCGCTTTGGATAAAAGCGTCTGCTAAATTAATAAATGTGAATGTAAAACAAAGGCTTGTAATATAGCACCATCAATTAGTTGGCTACAAATCTCTCCCAACATAAACTGTCTGTCAGGCAATTTACATATATAATTAATTAATACAGTGTGTGATGTCATGGAGACTTATCAAACAACCTTAGTTCCCATTAAAAAGGGAGCTGAGGACTCAGCATTAAAGAGACTGAGGACTCTCACAAGATGAGCTTATTAAAATCAGTCCCGAAACAGTGTTAACAGCGCCATGGAAAAAAACTCCAAATGAAGAGTCATCAAGAAAAAAAAGACTTGTATAATTAGTGACTATTAAGGGTGTTTAATTCAATGGAGAGTGAGATTTGAGAGTATATTGCATACTGAGCACTGAACAGTAGCCCCTCTGCTCTAAGCTTGTTTATAACTGAATAGGAATGTGTCAGCCCTCAAAGCACACATCAAGTGAAGTCACAACTGAACAAATTCCTCCACATCTCTTACTGTCTTCTCGCCTGGTCTTTATCTAATCCTAACAAGCTGGACTGTGTTCATGTCTGTCTACTTTATGTGTAGAACAGCCAATAGCAATAACATAGCAATCGTAAGGAATAGGAGCCTGGCCTACTAGGAGTCCTGTTTTACTAGTTAATTATGCAGCATATATCACCACCACAGAGAACTGATAACCAGACACCTGCAGAGAGATCAAGTACTTAAATAATCACAAGAGTAGATGAGGGTCTCTCTCCTGGCACATAAAAATGATTTTCACTATACACTATCTAGTATCACTAGATACTGCCAGATCAACAGGAGAAATGTTTAAAAAAAACAATATATAGCTGCATGCATGTAAGCACTTACTGTATCATATTGGTAATCTGAGGATTTCTATGCTGAAGACAGATGAGTTGATACAGATTAAGATTAAGTCTCTAATTGGATTGTCTTAAGTCTCTAATAGCTACAGTAATTTTAGGGTTGTGTCTCATAGTCAACAGCAGACTCCAGTTTCTGCTCCAGCTTCACTCCCTGCTTGCTTTCCTAATCTTTTGAGTGAAGAATTTTGCTTTCTTGTTGCCCTAGGGCTAAGAAAGCAGTTTAGACTTTCATCAGTAGAAGATTGCTTGATTAGGAATAAAAGTAGGCAGAGAGCAGGGATAGGAAGCAGATTTGGGAATATAGTGGTAGAAGGAAATTTAAGTGTGTGTGTGTGGTAAGAAATCAGAATTAGTATGTCTTTGTTTCTGAATCAGAATGGATTTGTTTTCGGGTTAATGCATTGATGTTTTTGATGATGAGACTGATCAGGTCCTCTCCAGTGCCCTGATTGAGAGAGACGACTGGCTGAGAGAGAGAGAGCTCATCCTACCCTAGCTTGATCTGTGTGGATAGTGTCTGATCAGCTTTCCTGTTTTTCAGAGTTGTTTTGTTGGTGTGGTGTTTTAGTTTGTCTCATTCATTCCTTGCCTCATCAGGCGAGCCTTTGAGTACACATGGCTTCTCTTTGTATACTCAAGCAAGGGTGCGCATGTGGCAGAGGAATAAGGTCATCAAAAGTAATGATTTGTTGCCACAGTAGAAGAGCATGTAGCCCTCCCAATTTTAATGCAACAGGTAGACAAAGAAAAATTAATGCAGCACACTTCACACACTGTATTCATTACTATTTATTATTTCTTCACTATATGGCATTTCAAGACCAATCCTGAGACATGAGTACATCTGAGGCTCATGCACCATAACCCTAATATTTGAAATAGATGGGTAAGCTGGACATACTGAAAACAGGTATATGTGATGCAGTGGGGAAGGGCAGGCGAGGTGGCAGAAAGTTGAAATTCTCAGTGGGAGTGTTTCTGCTAGAAAGTAGAAATTTGAATCTGGATCAGCTTTAGAGAAAAATAAACCATCAAATTGACATGTGTTCATTATGTTCTCTTATAGTTCAGAGCAAGCAATTCACAAGCCACTGGATACTTTGTGCAGTACAATAGCTTGAAATATTTTCACATGTTTGTAGGACCATGGCACACTATAAATATATTGTTCACAGTTACTTAAAGCTACTATATCATGGAGCCTTTTTATTGTGTGTGCGCGTGTGTGCGTACATGCAGTATGTGTGTGTGTTTTGCAATACTGAGGCACCTCCCAAGTGAGGGAGCAGGCAGCAGCTGCACACTGCTTTTGTTTGTAATTACTGTGTAAGTTTAAGTAGACCAAAGCTTTGCCTGATTTTATTTTTAGTAACTCACCATTGCATTGTAATTACATTTCAGCATACACAAACAACATGGCTTGTAGTCATCAACATACTACAGTTTCTGACTAGACATGGCTTACTGATTATATAAAAGCCAATGTGTTGGCTTTTTACAATCACCATGATGGTGAGATGGTAAACCATCACCTGTAGGTTTACTGTCAGTCTTTCTTTGTAATTGTACAGGTCATATTTAAAAGGAATCACATAGTTATATATTTCATTTGGGCTTTAGTGAAATAATATCGGGAAAATATTGTTAGTGCTATTGGGGGAGTTTGATGCTACCCATACAGGATGGAGGAGAAGCGAACTGCACTTTATGACTTTTTGTTGTCATTCAGAGTGAACATAAAGGTTGCTCTCCTCAGGCCTGTTCTGAGTACACTCACAGGGCAGTACTAGCTCTGCACTACAGTCAAATGACTGCAGCGAAGGTCAGTAACATTGGCTTATTTTAGTAAAGCAGTTACATATTCAGACTGACAAGACACAACTCCTACTTGACTCTCTGGAGGAGCATAGAAGACCCCATGCTTGGAGGGCTAGCTGAAATTTAGCCTTTGCTCATTTCCAATCAGATGTCCGTGATGGCCTGCTTTGAAAGTGACATACCAAATATTGGAAAATGGAATGCCAATACAGGATTTAATGTGTGCATATCATGGATGTGCAGTGCTGTGGGTTGGTTGTTGAACAGAATATTAACTGGGTGGACAGGTGCTGAGGTTTCCAAGAAAAGGTTGAAAAAGATGGAGTGAGTCTGTTAGAGTTCATGAATGTGGGCTGAGATGGCATGAGTTAATTTTTGTGTGAGTCTGAATAAACGTTCTGAAATGATTGGCTGTAGGATAATGAAGTCTGCCTGTTCTCTGAGAACGAGGACCAGACTCGCGCAAAAAGTACCACCAGAAGTCTCACGCCCACCCAGGCCACCCCATACATCTACAACAAATTTTGAGACAAAAATACTGTAATGTACACCCACTGACTATTTAGTGTGTGTGTGTGTATATATATATATATATATATATATATATATATATATATATATATATATATATATATATATGTGTGTATATATATATATATATATATATATATATATATATATATATATATATATATATATATATGCTCATTCATGTTAAAACTAATCAGCCTATCATGAGTCAGCAGTGCAATGCATACAAGCATATAGGCATGGGTAAAAAGCTTCAGGTAATGTTAAGATCAAACATCATAATAGGGAGAATTTTGATCTCCGTGACTTTGACCATGTTATGGTTGGTTGTGCCAGAGAGTGTTTGAGCATTTTAAAACTAGATGATCTCCTGGGATTTTCACCCACAGTCTCTAGTCTCTACACAGAATGCTGTAAAAACACACAGTGAGCAGAAGTTCTATGAGTGGAAGTTCACAATAAGTTAGATAGCCTTAAGCTATATAGCGATGTAACATTGGTTATCTCGTATAAAAGGGCTGAATTTTTATATTTATGTTTCAGTCAACAATGTTGATTGACAGTCTAAAAAAATATTCACTGACTTTCAGAATGAATTGTAACAAAAAAATGTTCGGTTGTATAGCCTAATAATGTCAATTATGCAGCCAGTTGTAGTTTTACTTGCTAGATAATTGATGTATAATGATACACTAGGTTCACATTTCAATTCATGATATTAGCTTCATGATACAGTTCAATTCAACATTCAGAATATTTTGAACAGAATTTTAATTAAGACAAAATATGACTGAAAAGATTACTTTTTATTTATGAATAATCAACAATGCAAAACAATGTGTTTTTGTCTGTATAAAACTAAATATATTTTTTTTTACAAATTTATTTTACTAGCCACAGTTTGCATCTGTCCTGTATATCAGAGAAGGAACTTGTACGAACCAGTAGCCACTGCACCTCACTGCATCACAGTCACATGACCACCTGAATCATGACCTGAATCATGTCATGTTAACGAGCACCTATGTGTATATAGCCACAGTTTCAGGGCACTGTGATTGCTCCTGAATCTCCATAGCCAATCTGGGCCTGCTGAGACCCCCAAAACACGCACACACACACACACCCTTAGAATTTCCAAAGTGAAACATCTAAAATAATACCATAACTGTAATTATATTTAATTACATTTATAGATTGTATTATATTCCTAATTCAGACTTTTTTGCAGTAGATCCTGTCAAATCAATTGATTTTTCCCTCTTAACTATTGTTCTTGTTGAGCTGCAGTGTGTGCTCCCTTTACAGCATGAACAAAGACAAGCCAGTGTAAAGATGTGTTGGTGTAGGGGAAAATAGAGCCACGTTTACTGCTGGAGTTACTTCTTAATCCAGTCCACCAATAATCCAGACAGCGGGTAGCAGCAGGTCCTATAAATGCCTCATAATCCTGCCTGCCAGGGCAGCAGCAGAGTACAGTGCCCTCCACTAATATTGATACCCTTGGTACATATGAGCACATAAGTCTGTTAAAACTGACTTTATTTTTTATCCTTTTGATCTTTTGTTCAAAAACTTCACAAAAATACTCTGCTCTCTCTCATGGCTATCAAACAATTGCCAACACAACACAGGTTTATCCAAAAAAATTAATTGTTAAATATAGGTGTGCAACAATTATTGGCACCACTATGAATTCATAATATTTGAAGAATATTCCTATTTATATTTTTTAGTCATTGTTTATAATATTATAAACACCTGTGTTTTGTTTGCAATTGTTTTGATATCCAGAGTATTTTTGTTAATTTTTTAACAACAGATCAAAAGGTTTAACAATGAAGACAATTTTTACAGCTTTCTTTGCTCATATTTACCAAGAGTGTTAATATTAGTGGAGGGCACTGTACATGGTTCACACATAGCTAGTGCAGATACACTAATTGCAGAGTAAAGTGGGTCAGTCAGAACCACTTTTTGCCATCCAAACAGTCCTGCAGTCATCGACCACAATTAAACACTGCACATAACTGTGCTTTTCTATCACTACCATGATACATGTTCATGTGTCATACAGTAAGTCTGTCATTAAGCTTGACTAAAACTGTTACAGTTCTGTAAAGTTGTAACCAAGGATATTGATTTAAGAGAATTTAATAGCAGGCCACTGATTTTTCGGACGGCAGATCATACAGAAGACAGAAATAAGCAGCAGGTATAGGAGAAGGTTATTTTATCATGATCCCTCCTCACCTACTGACACACCATTTTCTTATCATCTCTGAATCAAGGTTGTGGGAAGTGTTTAATGTGGAACTAAAGGAATAGTTTGTGCAAGTGGGTCAGTTTATAGTTAGGGGCCCAAGCCTCTATTCCTTGAGTTTGGACCAGCTGGATAATACTTATCCCACACTTTCAAAGACAACAGGCTGTTAGCCAGCATTTGTAGAAGCTATAGTTTTGGGCTCTGCTTAAGATCCCTCACATATATTTTCCTCTATCTGCTACTTCCGCTGCCTAGCATAACACAACTGCATAACACAACTGGCTAATGCTTCATCTGCTTGTTATAAGGTGTGGATGTTGTGTTTTTGGGGAATAAAGATAAATATATAGATATAGATGCAGTTGATATTCACCGACATTGATAGTACGTTTGTTTACATGTCTTTTGTCTTGTTTGTTTACTTGTATTCTGTCAGAAATGTGTGAATGATGTCAAAACAATGTCAAAAAGGGGACTATGAAGTAAAGAACTCTCTCTCTCTCTCTCTCTCTCTCTCTCACACACACACACTCACTCACACTCAGTGGTCAGTAAGGCAGTCCGTGGTTGTATAAAGAGTGGCAATGCATGCATCGGAGCAATTGCTGTCCACTGTGAGATTGGTAAGACCTTTACTTGCACATCTGCTTCTCGGTTTGATTACAGCAGATAAACCCGTCTCTCTCTCTAACAACTGTAACATCAAGCTACATGAGAGGAAAGTCTACACACTGTCTCCCCTGCACCCCACCACCACTCTTATCTTTCAGCATACCTTGACATTTCCATGCACACATACAAGTATTTTTTATAGCAAATTGTACAACCTCTCACCTGACCTTCAGGAGAACAATTACAAAAATTAGTAGTGTTGTCAGATGGTAAAGAAACCTAAATAGCTGTGCTGTCCTCAACATTATTTTCTTATTTCATTCAGTTTTGTAATTTAACTCTTTACACTTTAATGCCGGAGCAGCAGTGGCTATGCATAAGAGAGTGATTACTCTGTCTTGTAACCCTGCGTTTCCCAACCTTTTATCTGTCATGGCATCCTTTGAAAATGTTCAGCATTTGTGGCACCCTACACAAACACTAATGCTAGACAGCGTTAAGGCTGGTTTCTACTTGACGCGTCTGCAATCACACGAGGGAGCGCGAGGCAATAATGACGTCGTTGCAGAGTTGACGGTTCGAGCACGTTGAGTGCGTGAGTCCTCATTCCGCGTGGCGGTTTGCACGGCATCTTTTGTAACTTGCTGCGCAGCACAAGTTCATCCGTAAATGAACGACTTCGAGGTGACTCTTGTTGAAAAGTACGATTGTACAGGCATCTCTATGATCAGTCCATGCGGGACCATAGAGATAGCACAATAGAGATGGCACAGAATACATGGAAAGGTTTTTTAAAATAGTGATTTTGATTTGCTTTGTACATACTGTTAAATGAATAAAGCCAAAGTTTTTTGGGGGGTGTACCATGTTTTCATTCATCAGTGTCTTCATAAATAAACACATTCACTACACTACACCATCAGACACAGTGATTAAACCTCATTCTGTTGTCGTTATAAATAGAGATGTTTACATTGATGGCCATACAGAGTGATAATTCTGTAATAACTTCCTTTTGTCTCTACATAAAGAGACATTTACACTGATGGGCGAACATAATCACCTGATTTTGTAAATGTGAGAAATAACATTTGCAGGAAGCTCCCACTTTTTGCTTATATCTACAGCAATAGCTAACATTTACAAAATGAGCCTACAATAAATAAGTCTATTTAATGAAAGCAAAGCTCCATGTTTAATAAAAAAAACAAGCATCGTCAACAACACACACAAGAATTCCTCCTCAGAATTCAGCAACTCCACACGAGACGCCATGTTTGTAAGCGTTGCTATGGCTCTTCCGACAAACTACTACTTCTCTCAGCTACTTCCTGTTGGTTTATAGGATGATTACTCAGAGTCTCCCCCTTTCATTTAAAAGAATATTACAGCAGCGAGCATATCAAGTATAAACGCCTTGTCCGTTTGGGGAGGTGCACGTGCAGTCAGTGGAGGTTCATGGTGCGGAGCCAGGCGGAAGTATAAACAAGGCTTTAGCTACACGAGGATGAAGTTGATGTTCCAGAAGCATCTGGAGCTGTTCTTTTAAGAAATCTATCCATATTCTTTTGCACTACACACGCTAATTATTAGGATAAAACACACGCCCATGTTACGCATACTGACATGCTGCTGACAGATCAGCGAGGGGGGTGGAATTATAATTTTTTTCATATATTTTTTTTTATTATTAATGTTATTCGTGTGTGTGTCTGTCTTATTATTTGTTTGTCTGTGTTATTATTTCAGATATCTGACATTTATCATGTATATTAATTGTTTTATACACATTTTAGGATTTTAGAAATGTTTGAAGGATTTTTACATGGCACCCCTGCTCTCATCAGACGGCATCCCGATTGGGAAACACTGCTCTAACCCACGGAGTCTGATAAGAAAAGAAACATTTGATTAATTGCATGGATAGAATTCAAACAACGATATCCAAGTTACAATATTGTGATTTCCAGGCTGTCTTTTGTTGTTTTGGGGAGTAATTTTCTGTCAGTTAATAAAATGCAGATTACACTAGAAGTGTTTTCTGATTTTAGCAAAAGGGAAAGGCTTTCCTGCTGGCTCCAAAGGGAAGCTATACTTTGTTATTCCCCCTGAAAGTGGACTTCTGATCAGACACACCTGATACCAGTTACTTTTACACACATACACACACTCTGCCTAGTTCACAATCACTGGACTTCTGATCAGGCACACCTGATCCCAGTTACTTATACTTACACACACACACCCTTTTGTATATATAGAGACTTTTTACTGCCTCCCCTTAGCAAAGTATACACTCAATTCCTTTGTGTCTTTGACATTACCAAGCCTTTGTATTTTTCATGATTCTTCTGGTTTTCACTTTAACTTTGTTCTCTGATTTTGGTGTTCTGCTCATTCTCTGATATCCTGTTTGTTGATCGCATGACCTGTGAATGGTGATCAGAAACTCCCGATCTCCCGGGATTATCACACACAACAGTCTCTGGGGTTTACACAGAATGGTGCAAAAAACAGACTGAGTGACTATTCTGTGGGTGGAAACGCCTTGTTGATAAGAGAGGTCTCATCAAGAAGGTGTTTCAGCCTGCAGACCCTAAAGGAAGTTTGGTTGTTTTTTGGGTTGTTTGTATTTATTTATTTATTTATTTATTTATTTATTGCACCATTCTGTTTAAACTCTAGAGACTGTTGTCTGTGAAATTCCCAGGAGATCAGTTTCTGAAATAGTCAAACCAGCCCATCTGGCACCAACAACCATGCCATGGTTAAAGTCATAGAGATCATATGTTTTCCTCATTCTGATGTGAACATTAACTGAAGCTCTTGACCTGCCCCTGCATGATTTTATGCATTGTGCTACTGACACATGATTGGCTGATTGGATAACTGCATAAATAAGCAGGTGTACAGGTGTTCCTATTAAAGTAAACGGTGAATGTATTTAATGGGGAAGTGCACCACCATTTATTTATCATTGTACTTTGCGTTGTGACCCAAACATACATGCAGAGAATGTGTACACAGATTTGGACATATATAAATGTTTACATATAAATAATCTGGACCATTTATTTAGTAGAACTCTTAGAACCGCTTTTAGCAGTAACAACTTCCAAGAAATGTTTTCTGTAGCTGCTGATAGGACTTGCACAGTGAGGAGAAATTTTAGACCATTAGTTCCTCCTTCAGCTTTAGGGTGAGGGCCAGTTGCATCAACAGTCCTTTTTCAGGTCAGCATCTAAAATTGGTTAAGACTGGACTTTGACTTGGTCATTATAAGACATGAATTTTCTTCTTTGTAAACTATTGTTTTGTTCATCCTCTTGTATTTTGGGTCATTGTCTTGTTGCATCACCCAACATTCCATAAGATGATGGAGCACTACCCTCACCATGATGCTTTCTTCCACCATATCCTTTGAAATGTGATTGATGGTTCACAGGGCAAGGCTCTCATCAACAAACCTTTCTTTGTTCAAGTGAAATGTGAAGAACAGCAGACTGTGAGTGTGTTTTATTGGAAAGTGCCTGGCTTCCTTTAGCCTCTGCTCAAGTTTTTGGCCCAGAGGTTTACATACATTTTAAAACCTAGACTATGAATATTTAAATAATGTACAGGTGTATGTGTGTTAGCAGTTTCGGTGGAATGGAATTTTATTTTGGTTTATAGATAGAATACATGTCCATCTCGTTTATATAAATTTCATTTGTTTTATTCACTGTATTCAAGTAAGGATAATTTCTCTTATTCAAGGAATAAAACAAGCATGTGTTTACAAGTGTATTAAGACTCTGTACCACTACAACATCAACATTGCAAGTGTGTTGACATATGAACCTGTTCGGCCTACAGCTATATAGGTGAACCACGTTTCAACATGCATGAGTTTCTGATTGACTGTGAGAAGACAAGGATTGTGTGTATTGTAGTATTTTTAATGGCAGCATCAGAATCTGATGATTGAAACTAGAGGAGTATATTTTTTCTGAAGAACATGGAGAATTCTTCCACAGCTTAAGAAAGGTACTGCTGTTCCTAATTTGTTGCAAGGGTGTTGCTATGGTATTCATGGTGAGTGATAGGCTGTTTCTAGGGAGTCTTAGGTAGTTGCTAGGATGTTGCTATATGGTGGTTATGGTATAATTTTTTTAAGGGTCTTAATAGATGGTTACTATGGTATTAGAAGTGGTAGGTAGTTGATGGTTGATATGGTACTCCAGGTGTTTGCTGGGGTGTAGGTTGTTGGGGCAGTCCACATTTAATTATGACAAATCTTTAAATGGAATTAGAAAGGCAGACCTTCCAATAATAAAATACTTCAATGTAATAATTTAATTAAATAACGCAAATAATAATAATCATAATAATAATAATTATTATTATTATTATTATTATTATTATTATTATTATTATTATTATTATTATTATTATTATTTTTGCGCACAGTGGCTTAGTGGTCAACATGTTTGCCTCACAACTCCAGGGTTGGGGGTTTGATTCTTACCGTGGCCCTGTGTGTGCAGAGTTTGCATGTTCTCCACGTGCTGCGGGGGTTTCCTCTGGGTACTCCGTTTTCCTCCCCCAGTCCAAAGACATGCATGGTAGGTGGATTGGCATATCCAAAGGTTTTCCCGTGACCCTGAAGGAAGGATAAGTGGTATAGAAGATGGGTAGATGGATTATTATTAATAATAAAACAGTGTTATACAATCACTGATACAATTTTGAAATATTCGGGATCATTATTATTTATCATTTAACACTCTCTAATTTTGCCCCATTGTGTAAAACATCCTCTTGATACAAATGTGGTGAAAACTGTGAAACAGCTGAGGATAAATTTGATTATTTCATTAAACCTCTGTCTAACTGTGTCCTGAATAATAACTAAATTACACAGATAGTGGCCTTTGCTGAATATTATTAAATATCAGGTAAATAATTTATTACATATCAATGTTCTTAAATGTGTACACACTTTAGGGTAGTCAGACCCTAAGTTTAAGATAATGGAATTATATAAACTACAATACATACTAAAGACAAAAGTATATTCAAATCACTTACACTTGCAAAAAAGACAAAAAAACAAAACCCAAAAGTTTTGTAGAAGCACAATGAAATAAAACAGATTCATGTTATACTCAATGGTCTTTGTACAATAAGTACAAATTGCAAGTAGAACATGTAGAAGTGTTATGAATGCTGGATGGTATGTTAATATTATATGTATGAATTTCTGTGAGACCATGTTGGAGAGGGCTCACCAGGTGGGCTGGCCAATCAGTAGTGTAGTGTAAAGATACTCCTGAGAGACTGTACCTCCTTCAAACCAGAATGGCTTATCATGGAGACTAATAGAGTTTGCTTTAAATATCATGTGCTTGTGATATCATTATTAAGAGACACATATGCGGCATACTCATTTTCAGAGAACATTTTAAATCTTGTACGACGTGAGACAAAGTGAAAGTTAAATCACTGAGATGCAACAAAATTATAAATATCGACAGCACTATGAAAATTAAGGGCCCAGGTTATTAAATTTCAGTTATCTTTTAGCAAGGCCATTTTCTCCTCTCACTTCAGATTTTAAATGCATAGTGCATACACGTACAACAACAACCAATCCTTTTCATAGTAGTCAGATGCACATTCAGCTAAATGACAGGAAAGTACTTATAATAATGGGATGTATCAGTACTTACATATTAATTATTTTGTGTGAGTAGAGAAGAATACATATACGAATGTCACATATACAAATATACAATACCAGAAATATACAAGACGGGAGAGGTAAGGAAAACAAACAAACAAAAACCCCACTTGGAGTTTAAACCCCACTGTATTATAAACTTATATATTTATAATTTTGGGTCCATGGATTCATGCTGTAGATGCTAAATTCTGAACCTATTAAAAAAAATCTCTAAGTCAGATTCATGTAAAGGGTTCATATAGAGTGAATCAGGCATTTGTCACTATAATCTTTCTATTATCGTGTAGTCAAACGACTGTGTCTAAAGCATTATGCTGTGACTGTGTGGAAATGTCAGAAATATCATTTGAATTGTGCTCTTTATGTTTTGAATGCAATGGTTCAGCATCATGCTTCTAGATGCTCTGTTTTCCCTCTAAACTACATAAAAGGGTGACTCATCCTGTAACAAATGCTTATGACTGTTACAATAATTCTTTTCTTTCTTTTCTTTTTCCCACAGTGAAAAAGGATTTGGAGGAAACGGATAACAGAATGACACAATTTAAGAAAAAAGCAAAAGAGTTGCGAATCCTGGATGCCAAAACGGCCCAAAATCTGTGTAAGTTCTTGCTATTATTTGTCATTGTCTCTGTTGTAACATAGCTAAGAACACTTAAGGTTTCTTTATTCCTGTTTATTTTATTTTATTTATTTGATAGTTTTTATAACTTGTATAGTTTTATAATTTTTTTTTAATCAAAAACCATGATGTGGTTCGTTTATAGCCTAACATTAGCTTTTTACTTCTGGTGAGTGTATCTAGGCTTCAGAATCTTATGAATCTTATCTTAATGAACGAAATATGTAAGAATCATTAACTTTGGTTTGTCGCAGAGTTTATTTTCTGCAATAATCCAAAAGACAATGGAAAATCCTACTTTCTTTTTGTTGAGGTAACCAGGGTGATGCTAACGTCTGGGGTGGCCTACAAAAATACGTCATCTTTGCAGGATTGACGCCTTCCACATTGGTGTCTGACACTAGAGAAGGGGACACCCCTCTCTCTTAATGCGGAGTTAAAGTTCATCTCTACGGTGGGCAATTATTACAATTATGATGGCAAAGATGCCAACATGCATGTAACACCAGTCCCATTCACAAAACGTGAGATTTTCTCGAGATAAAACTATGTTGTGAGAAAACAAGATCATGAGAAAACAACAAAGAAAAAATTAATAATGCATGACTGCCTAGGGCTTCCGTAACTTTGAACAAGAGAACTAGGCTGTAATAACGTGTACTATTTTACATGTAAAACGTGTTGCATTCCATTCGTCTTGCTTTCAAAAACATTCGCATACGAATTATGTAAATTGGGACGAAGGGCGCGTAACGTTAGCCATGCCATTGGTAAATCCCTGGCTCTCAGCCACTCACTGAACAGAGCTGATGCAGAGAGAGAGGTGTGAGTGCAGCGGGAAAGCAAGACCTCGCGCTTGCAGGACAGTACTGCTGACATTTGGAAATTTGCTAAGGTTTTCCAAAAAGTTGCTAGATTTGTCATTAGTGCTTTTTTGCAAAAAAAAAAGTCACTAAAGGGGTCTTAAACATCGCTAAGTTGGCAACACTGGTCTGCACTGACAACTAGATAAAAGGCAGGATAAGCTCCACCTCTCCCCAGCAAAAATAATATTCAGAGGGAGCGGGAACATGGGGTTTTTCATTTATGCACATTCTATTTGAAAAGCAATAAAATACCAGAGTACCCAAATAATCCCCTGTCTGTGTTTTTTTTTTTCTTGAAAACAATTTGCGCCTCCCTTCCGAGCCCATGTTGAGAACCACTGAACTATAGGAATTAGGCAAGCTGGCAGAGGCAGTGTGATGCTTTTGGCAGTGTTCTGCTGGGAAACCTTGGGTCCTGGTATTCATGTGGATATTACTTTGACATGTACCAACTACTTAAACATTGTTGCAGACCGAGTACACCCCTTCATGGCAACAGTATTCCCTAATGGCAGTGGGCTCTTTCAGCAGGGTAATGTGCCCTTCCACAGTGCAAAAATTGTTCAGGAATGGTTTGAGGAACATGACAAGGTGTTGAATTGACCTCCAAATTCCCCAGATCTCAATTTGACCGAGCATCTGTGGGATGTGCTGGACAAACATGTCCGATCCACATGTCCGAAAAGACAATTTTGTCCAAAAAGACAACATGTCCGAAAGACAATTTTTTTCACAGCCTATAGACATATTTACACAGACATATTTACCACCAGTGCCAATATTAGGGGAGGGCACTATATATATCTGCTTTATCTGTATGGATATGCTGACTAGTCTTTTAGTACCACTGTGGTGCTTGAAAGAGTGTGAACTCTTTAGATTTTTCTATATTTCTGCATAAATATGACCTAAAACATCATGAACTGTTCACACAAGTCCTAAAAGTAGACAAAGTGAACCCAATAGGACAAGCATATTGTACTTGATTATTTATTTAATGAGGAAAATGATCCAATATTACATATCTGTAAGTGGCAAAAGTATGTGAACCTTTGCTTTCAGTTTCTGGTGTGACCCTCTTATGCAGCAATAACTGCAGCTAAACTTTTCCGGTAAGTGTTGATCAGTCCTGCACATCGGCTTCAAGAAATTTTAGCCTGTTCCTCAGTACAGAACAGCTTCAACTCTGGGATGTTGGTGGGTTTCCTCACATGAACTGCTTGCTTCAGGTCCTTCCATAACATTTCTATTGGATTAAGGTCAGGACTTTGACTTGGCCATTCCAATACATTAACTATATACTTCTTCATCCATTCTTTAGTAGAATTGAATGACTTAAGATAAGATTCTTATGCTAGAATTAAGTATTTCCTTTCTCCAAATGTAACAGTTCATTTAAACCAAAAATTCTATTTTGGTCTCATCCATCCACAAAACATTTTTTCCAGTAGCCTTCTGGCTTTTCCACTTGATCCTTAGCAGATTGCAGATGGGCAGCAATGTTCTTTTTGGAGGGCAGTGACTTTATCCCTGCAATCCTGCCATGCAAACCATTGTTCAGTGTTCTCCTGATGATGGACTCATGAACATTAACATTAGCCAATGTGGGAGAGGCCTTTAGTTGTGTAGGAGTTACCCTGAGTTCCTTCGTGACCTCACGGACTATTACACATCTTGCTCTTGGAGTGATCTTTGTTGGCCTCCACTCCTGGGGAGGATAACAGTGGTCTTGAATTTCTTCCATTTGTACACAATCTGTCTGACTGTGGTTTGGTAGAGTCTAGACACTTTAGAGATGGTTTTGGCGCCTTTTCCAGCCTGGTGAGCAGCAACAACTCTGAGGTCCTCAGAAATCTCCATGATACACTTCCTCAAACAATGTATTTTTGTACACAAACAAGTATTTTGAAAATCTGACTTTGATAGATCCTTGTTCTTTAACTATAACCGCTCACTCACATCTGATTTTTCTCACATTGATTGAAAACACCTGACTCGAATTTCGTCTTCAAATTAACTGCTAATCCTAGTGGTTCACATCCTTTTGCCACTCACAGATATGTAATATTGGATCATTTTCCTTAATAAATAAATTACTAAGTATAATATGTTTGTCTCATTTATTTAATTTGGTTCTGTTTGTCTACTTTTAGGACTTGTGTGAAAAAAAAGGGTTCACAAACTTTCAAGCATTGCTGTATTTGTACAAATTTTTGTGAGAGTTTGTTGTACTCCCACCATATTCCATATTGATTAGAAGCTTAATGGCCCCTAGAGAACTAACATGGTGACAGTTAAGCTTCCATTTTTACTTCTTTCAGAAGCTATATTTCTTGAACTGGGACTGAGCTCAAGATCTCATTACTCTCACTCAGTTTCTCACTCTAACCAACTTCCTCTGGTATGAAACCTTTGCTTGTTATGTATTGTTTGTGTGACAGAAAAAGAAGGGCAGAAATGTATGAGCAAGGAAAAAAAGGAAAGGGAGCAAGTGTAGAATTATAAACTGTAATTATTTTAATGTTTATTGTAATCTGTGCTGATGGGATTATGCTGAGGAGAAATAGGATGGAGGTGATGTATGTTGTCTTTTATAGCCTCTGTTGAAGCTGAAAAGTGCTTTTCACACCCTCCGATGTCTGTCAGTTCCTCAGTCACAGCTCTGTAACATAACATGCTGTTACTCAATGAAATTACCCGGTCAAGAAAATGCAGATATATTCGCTTTTGAATCGCCTCAGTCTCTCTCTCTCTCTCTCTCTCTCTCTCTCTCTCTCTCTGTCTGTCTCTCTCTCTCTCTCTCACACACACACACACACACACACACACACACACACACACACACACACACACACACAGCGTGCACACCAACAATTTGGACCATTCCCGCTGGCCCTTTTATGACCTTTTAAAGCATGGCTGCATATTTGCTTTGTTGCCCTGGACCCTGTGAGTGGGTGGGGTTCTGTATGTACAAGATACAATAGTTTCTCACATGGCATCTAATAGAAGCAGAAATAAATACTTTGAAGGAAATGCAGGTCAGCCAGAGATGAAGTCATTCTCCTTCATTAGAAATAAGCAGCCAAGCAAGGTTCTGTAATGCATTAGCTATAAAAGAGACTATAGACCTAATACTACACACTGTGCAAAAAAACAAAAAAACAAACCAAAAAAAATCTGTGAATGAATGACAACTCATCCGAACTTAAAAGTAGCTAATTTGACTTAAACAGAGATGAATGCATTTAAAAGTACAAGTGTCATTTAAAAAATATTGTCCTATATTCAGATTAGAGGTCGATTGATTGATTGGTTTTGCCGAATAATCAACACAGATAACCGATGCTGGTTATTGGCGAAAATCCACACCGATAATTTTTCATATATATGTGTGTGTATGTATGTATGTATGTGTGTTTATATATATATATAAAACGGATGCAAGCAGGAAAAACTATATATGCATATGTATATTTTGGAGTGTTACATTTTGGTTCAGTTTGGATGTATATCTTTTATTTACTTTAATATTTATTAATAGTTAATATTTATATATTTATTTAATTTACAAACTACAGTACATTCTTATGGTACAGTCAGTACTGTTTATGTTTGTAATAAAGTTCAGCGATATTTTAATTTGTGTGTTATGTTTTCATTCAGTATCAGTATTCAAACTGTCGTTTGAATATTCAGTTATTGGAAACTGCTACCCAACTTAGTTATTGGTAAAATCCACTATTGTTCGACCTCTAGTACAAATAACCTGGAAACTATATAGACATGATAAATAAATAAATAAATAAATAATGGTTTAAGCCATAGGTGCATCACAGGTGTATTACATGGCTGAGAAAACCCTTTTAGAACACTACAGTCCGGAATGCAGTCAGATTATTCTGTGAGCAAAAGATTGCTCTGTGCTTCGAAAAATCTTACCAGCAAGAAATACTATAAAACTAGAATAAGCACTAGCAGCACTTTGTTGAATGAGATGAGTCTGAATGCAGAATTAGCAATGTTGCTCCTGGACAGGTTTGTAAACTCAGTCTGTATAAAGCAAGTAAGTTATTGGATGGCTGACTTTACATAACTAAAGCAGATGTGTTTTTTTCATTACAAAGAAAATAAGGACAGGGAAGGCACTTGTGCCCATGCTTATAAATCATTATGAGCCAAATTATTTGTGTTTACAGTGTTATAACTTGCCTTTCAAGCAGCTGACTTTTAGCTAGCAATGTTTACATGCTAATAGCCAGGGACAGCGATACATGGTTGATTAATTTAATCGCAAGACCTCTGGCCAGGGGTGTCTAGTTGCATTTGTATGAAACAAGAGAGAGCTATTACAGGGCTAAAACTTTCATTCGGTATAACTCTCAGCTATTATTTTGTACTGAAATCTGAAAGAACTTGGGATTGAAATAATGTATGATGCCATGGCCAAACCACTTAAGGTAGAAATAGCACCTTAAGATAACATTTACAGCTTACCATTTTTTAATATTGTACTTTAAAATTTACCATGTTATTTCATAGTGCTCATTTTTGTCACTGATGGCCACCCTCTTTTGAGCCAGTGCCCCATATTACAAGGGGCACTGCCTTGATCCCTTGGTTGTTTTAACCTTATCTTAAACAGAACATGTATTTATTTATTTGTTGTTTTGAGAAATACAAGATGATTGTTTCCATTAATAATTATTGGATGTAGGCTGTAGATCAGTGCTGGACAAAGTACAAAAATCCTGTACTTGAGTGAAACTAGAGATATCTTTGCTAAGATGCTACTTGGGTAAACGTAGAAGACTTCTATTTAAATTTCTACTTGAGTTAAAGTCTACTTGAGTTTGAAAATGTTGTTGAGTAAAAATACAAAGTGTGCTGTAGAGCTGCCTTCAGTTGCTGCATGTTTGTGGTTCTTTCTGCCTTTAGTTTCGTAAGTGAAAAGCTTGCTCACTTAAGCTGAGGTCAGGTGATTGAGTCGACCATTTAAGAACATTCTATTCCTTTGCCTTAAGAAGCTCCTGGGTTGCTTTCACTATATGTTTTGGGTCATTATGCATCTATACTGTCAGTATTATCAGTTTTGCAGAATTTGACTGAATCTGAGCAGAAAGTACAGCTTTATATCCTGCTACTTCTGTCAGTAGTCACATCAATAAACAGCAGTGACCCAGTTCCAATGGCAGCCATATATACCTATGCCATAACACTCCCTCTACCATGTTTGACAGATGACGTGATATTCTTTGATTCATAAGCCATTCCTTTCCTTCTCCATACACTTCTCTTCACATCATTCTGGTACAAGTTAATCTTGTTTTCATCTGTCCAAAGAATCTTGGAATCTTTTTTTAAGATGTTTGTAATTCTGCTCTTGAATGTTACCAGTGGTTTGGATCTTGAGGTAAACCCTCTGTGTTTACATTCATGAAGGCTTCTCTTGATTGTAGACTTTGACAATGATACACCTACCTCCTTGAAGTGTTTTTGACTTGGGTAGATGTTGTGAATGGGTTTTCTTCTCCAAGGAAAGAATTCTGTGATCATCTATTTGAAATGTCTTCTCTGATCTTCCAGGCCTTTTGGTGTTGCTGAGCTCACCAGTGCATTCCTTCTTTTTAAGAATGTACTTTTTTTTTTATTTGGTCATTCTTAAAGCTTCTGCTATCTTTCTGATAGGTTTGTTTAGTTTTTCAGCCTATTGATGGCCTCCTTCACTTGCATTAACACCTCTTTGGACCACATCTTGAGAGTTCCCATGAACAGCTACCAAATGCAAATTCAACACATGGAATCAACTCCTTTTATCTCCTTAATTTTTCATGAAATATAGGGGAAACAGGACACGTCTGGCCATGAAACTGGGTATTAGTTAATTGTTCAATTACTTTTGAGCCTGTGAGAATGGAGGTACTAGGAAAAAAAATCTTTGTAATTCTTAATCTATTAATGCAGTATTTTTCTTACATCCCTTGAATTAAAGCTGAAAGTCTACACTTCAATTACATCTTGATTACTTTCTTTCAAATCCATTGTGGTGATGTACAGTACAGAACACACCATGCCAAATTAAGAAAATTGTGTCACAGTCCAAATACTTATAGACCCTGTATATACTATTTGCTCAACAAACCAGCTTACTTAGGTATGCTTTTATGGTTGCATTTGTGGTAATACTGGATAATCACTACTTTTCTATACTCATAAGATTTGTACCAATTTGAAACTTTATCATTTCTATGTAATGGCTATCAACATCAGAAGTGCTTTGGCTTCTTTCCTTGTTACAGTACAAGTACAGTGTTTCTTATTACACCCCAATCTCCCTCAAATTGCACAAACATCCCTAGAATGCATTCTGTGGTCATTGTATCTGAAGGGCATTGGTGGTGGGAAATATGTTCTTAAAATCCAGCAGGCTAAAAGAAGGAGCAATAAAATGAATATTTTTTGCTTTCAACAGCCATTTTCCTTGGATCGTTTCGAATGCCTTATGATGAGATCCGGGATGTTGTCCTGGAGGTGGATGAGGAGAAGCTGAGTGAGGCGTTAATCCAGGTATGTGTGCGTGTGCAAATGTACTGTATGCATGTGCTTGGGTGCGTGCATGTCTGTGTACTGTTACGGTCGATAGTTTACATACACCTTGCAGAATCTGCAAAATCTTTATACTTTTAACAAAATAAAAGGGGTCATTAAAATCCCATGTTATTTTTTATTTAGTTCTGTCCTGAATAAGCTATTTCACATAACAGATGTTTTCATACAGTATAGTGCACAAGACAAGATAATAGCTGAATTTATAAAAATTACCCCGTTCAAATGTTTACATACCCTTGATTCTTTATACTGTGTGTCGTTACCTGGATGATTCACGACTGCTTTTTTGTTTTGTGATAGTTGTTCATGAGTCCCTTGTTTGTCCTGAGCAGTTAAACTGCCCATTGTTCTTCAGAAAAATCCTATTTGCTTTCTTTGCTTTTCCAGCATATTCTGCATATTTGACCCCTTTCCAACAGCGGCTATATGATGTTGAGATCAATCTTTTCACACTGAGGGCAACTGAGGGACTCGTACACAACTATTACATAAGGTGCAAGTATTCACTGATGCTCAAGAAGGTAACACGAAACATTAAGAGTCAGGAGGATGTAAACTTTTGAACAGGATGATCAGGGTAAATTGTTATTATTTTGTCTTCTGCGAGATATGTAAATACATTATTTAACTTCTGAAAGGCAGTATTAAATAAAAAAAAAAAGATCTTTAAACAAAATAACAGGGTAATTTTTATAAATTCGGCTATTATCTTGTCTTATGGACTATATATAAACCTCTGTTATGTGAGGACAGTACTAAATAAAAAAAATGCAAGGCATATTTAAACTTCGGACTGCAACTGTATGTTTATTTTATTTACATGTAAATTTCATAAGTGAAAAACAATCAGAAACATTTATATAGGAAAGAAAAAGAAAAAAAAAACTTACAATAACCTAGTTGCAAAAGTATGCACACCCCTAAACTAATACTTTGTTGAATCAGCTTTGGATTTTATTATACTACTCTGTCTTTTTGGGTAATAGTCTATCAACATGGCACATCTTGACTTAATATATTATTTTCTCACTCTTTTTTGCAAAAGCATTCTAGTTCCATGAAATTGTAAGGGCATCTCCTGTGCACAGTCCGCTTCAGGTCACCCCACAGATTTTAGTTGGATTCAGGTCTGGGTTCTGGTTAGGCCATTTAAAACACTGATATTTTGTTTAATCCATTCCTTTGTTGATTTGGATGTAAGCTTTGGGTCATCATCATGCTGAAAGGTGAAATTCCTTAGCATCTTCAGCTTACTAGCAGAACCTGAAGGTTTTGCACTAAAATTTTGCTTGCATTTGTAGCTACTGTATACATGATTCCCTCCACCTTGATAAAAGCTCCAGTTCTGGCTAAAGAAAAGCAGCCCTAAAGCATGATGCTGCCACCACTATGCTTTAAGATAAGATAAATTACACAAAAAACAGATAGGAAAGAATACACATTAAATAGGAATAGAATTGAAATAAAGTATATATATATATATATATATATATATATATATATATATATATATATATATATATATATATATATATATATACACAATAGGAATAGAAAAATAAGAATACAATTAGTAAAAAATAATAATAATAATGGTAATATGTACACTATGGACACCTCAATGTATGTGTATAATTTGAATATGTGCAGATGTGTAACACCTTGTTTATATACATGAGTGGATAAATGGATTATTAATAGAGGGCTGAACAACAAATAATAATAATGTGTGGGTTGCTGATGCAAAAAAACTGTTAGCAGTGCTACATTATGTTGTTGTTGCATTAAAGAGTCTGACTGCTGTAGGGATGAACGACCTGCGGTAGCGCTCTTTCTTGCACTGAGGGTGCAGCAGTTTGTTGCTGAAGGAGCTGCTCAGGGACCCCAGAACCTCATACAGGGGGTGAGAGAAATTGCTCCTGATAGACGCCATCTTAGCTAACATCCTCCTCTCCCCCACCACCTCTAAGCTGTCCAGACGGTAGGCCAGGACAGAGCTAGCCCTCTTGACCAGTTTGTTGAGGTGTTTCCTGTCCCTCTCTGTGCACCCAACTCCCCAGCAAAGAAGATGCAGTATGCATAGAAGATAGCAGATGCTACCACAGTCTCATAGAAAGTTTTAAGCAGGGTCCTGCACACACCAAAAGACCTCAGTCTCCTCAGCAGGTGGAGACGACTTTGGCCCTTTTTGTACAGGACATCTGAGTTTGTGGACCAGTCCAGTTTGTTGTTGAGGTGAACACCCAGGAATTTATATTCTCTACCCTCTGGATATCAATACCCTGTATGCACACCTGTGTAGACCTTTAATGTGGTTATGTGGTTCTTTTGGTGGTGTGCTTTTTTTTTGCTCCAAACAATCCATTTGGAATTTTGGAAATATTATACCTGTTTTGAAATGGTCTCATCAGACCATAACTCATTTTGTCACATGGTTTGGGATGATTTAGCTGAGTTTAGATGTTTTTTGAGAAAGGGCTTCCATCTAGCCACCCTACCCCAAAGCCTAGACGTGTGAAGAATATGAGAGATTGTTGTCACATGTACAGAGTCATCAGTACTTGTCAGATATTCCTGAAACTCTTTTAATGTTGCCATAAGTCTCTTGGCAGCCTCCCTGGTAAGGTTTTGTCACCTTCTTTTGTAAATTTTGGAGGGACATCCTATTCTTGGTGATGTCACTGTGGTGCTTCATTTTCTCTATTTGTTGATGATGGCCTTCACAGTGTTCCATGATGCATTTAAAGTTTTAATAATTATTTCATAGCCTAAAAGAGTTTCTAAGCTCTTTGTGGACCATGGTTTCAGCAGTCAGATGAAACCAAGAAGATGTCAAGAAAATCCTACAGAAACAACTGATCTTTACTAATCAGAATAATTTCATTGATGACCGCTGTATGATAATTACATTTGAACATGAGATTGAATGTGAGTGATTCATTCTGAACACAGCCACATCCCCAATTATGAAAGGGTGTGCAGACTTATGCAACCAGGCTATTGTAACTTTTTTTTCTTCCTATTTTTTAAAAAAATGTTTCTGATTGTTTTCACTTAATAGTTATACATTGTAATTACATATTAAGGGTGGAAAACCTTCTGACATGATTTATCTTAGTTTCAATTTTTTCCATCACAAAAACCTGCCATTTTAACAGGTATGCAGACTTTTTTTTTTTTTAATCCACTGCATGATTCCTTTTCATACACTGAAGTCTCCACTGAAAGGAATATCCCCCCCCCCCCCCCCCCACACACACACACACACATTTGTTTGTCTTATTAATTTTCAAACCTAAAAATGCTGACTGCTCTTACACATATTATTGTTCTATCTATACAGATCAGTGAAGGTCATGAATGTATTGTTTTATATAATGGTGTTGGTGCTTCGAGTGACAGCTGGAATGTGCCATAAAAATGCAGCAACAACAAATATGTACAAACTCCCAACTGGGAGAATTGAACTCTTGTTTCAACTCATCTAATTACATGTGTATAGTTTTACCTGCTGGTTAAAATGTTTGAGTTATCCTCTTATTTATTGTGGAATTAGAAAAAAACATTTAATAGTGTGCTTAAGAACACTGAAGACTACTACTCTCTTTGCAGCACAGCAGGATTATTAAGGATTTTTTTTTTTTTAAATTATTTTTGCATATTCTTTCTTGATTTAAAGTAGGTAAAAGTGATAATGTGTCACTAGCCCCGTGGACTGAAGAGCAAAAATGGACTCTGGTTAAAATAGTGCTCGTTGGCTTGCCTTAGTTGCTATTAATTTTATTAGTGTGTGGGTATGTGTGTGAGACATACCTATCTGTGAATTACAAAATTACCAGAACTCCTTATGCATCCAGAAGGTAAAGAAACTCCCATCTACAGCATACTGTTGTATGTGTTTGTGAGGGGAAAAAAAGTCTTCACACTTAGCCAATGTTTCTATCTGATAGAAGAGTGTTTTTTTTTTTTTAACCATACTAATGCATACACAGACCTGTGATGAGTCCCAATGACAAAAGACCTGCAAATCAGATAATAATCTGAGTGTTCATAATAGACAGCCTCGACCTGAGAAGAGCTCTAATCAGCTAATTGACTCAACAATGTCAATGCAGCCGTCAACCAGGAGATTTTAGAGCACTTCATGTTTCCATCTGCTGACAAGCTTTATGGAGATGCTGATTTCCCTTTCCAGCAGGACTTTCCAGCAGAACTACTAGTAACTGGTTTGCTGATCATGGTATTACTGTGCTTGATTGGTCAGCCAACTTGCCTGACCTGAACCCCATAGAGAATCCAATTCCATGTTGATTCATAACCATTTACATGTTGATTGGAACTTCTCAATTATTGCCCTGATGGTGGAAATGGGCATTTTGAATATTTGTGCAATTTTCTTATAGTCTCTTCCCATTTTGTGAAGCTCAACAACCTTTTGCCGCACATCACAGCTATATTACTTGGTCTTCCCCATTGTTATGAATGACTAATGGAATTTGGCCTATGTTTTACCTCATATTTATACCCCGGTGAAAGAGGAAGTCATGGTTGAACAATTTCCTGTTCCTAGTCACCCAGGTGTACTAAAATTTTTAAAAATATGCTTATACATTTTTAAAAAATATATTTTTCTCATTCATGGGGTGCCAATAATTGTTGCACACCTATATTTATCAAAGATTTTGTATTTATTTAAATAAAGCTGTGTTGTGTTTGCAGTTATTTGATATCCGTGAGAGCAGAGTATTTCTGTGAATTTTTTTAACAAAAGATTAAACCATTAAGACAATTTTTTGGACATTTTCACTTAGGGGTGTACTCAGTTTTGTTGCCAGCGGTTTAGACATTAATGGCTGTATGTTGAGTTACTTTGAGGGGACAGCAAATTTACACTGTTACACAAGCTGTACACTCACTACTTTACATTGTAGCAAAGTATCATTTCTTCAGTGTTGTCACATTGAAAGATATAATCAAATATTTACAAAAATGTGAGGGGTGCACTCACTACTTTTTTGAGATACTGCGTGTGTGTGTGTGTGTATATATATATATATATATATATATATATATATATATATATATATATATATATATATATATATATATATATATTGTGTGTGTGTGTGTGTGTACTCAGTAGAAAAGAATTGTCCTCTCACATTCAACTGCTTTTATTTCAAGCACATTTCTTAATATGTGTAATATTTGTATTAACATAAAGACAAGGCAGTGTAAAACATTACAACTTCCAGGAAGGTGTGGTAGACAAAACTGTGAAAACGTGGATTCAAAACTGACCCAGTAATCCAGCAGTTTCTCAGACTCTTCAGTACTTAATTATTTGGCTTTTTTTTCTAGTGTTTTTTAATGACTGACATGCTCATTTGTTTAAACACTTGGTAATTTTAAAGCACTTGGTAGCTTCAAGAAAAAGTGCTTTTCTTTTTTTTTATTCCTCACTGTTTCCGCTCCACCATCTGTCTCTCCTCTTTTTATCCATTTTGATCGAAATCTAAGATTGCACATCTCTATAGACTGTTTTATTTATAACATATTTATAAATACGATGAAAACAAACCAGCAGAATCAAAAGTCTCATTTCACTTTTAGGAGAGTAAAGACTCCAACACCAGCACTCATGTGAACTATTTGCAGTTTTAAAAAAAAAATGAAGGCTGAAACCATGTAAAAAGTTACCTGATACACCAATACATATCAGCTTCTGCAAACCTTTCTCAGGGTGTCAAACAAGTAGCTAAAAGCAAGAAATAACTCAATAGTCACTGGTGTGACCTGTGTAAAAAATTATTACAAGTGATATTGTGGCCACTAGGGGTTTTCAAAAAATTCATATGAGGAATCTTTGCTCTGACAACAGAGAGAATTTTCCTTGATTTTGCTGGCTTGATTTCCCCCCTGTCCAGTGCACCTGTGGCATTGTATTTGGATACTTGTTTGCACTTCATTGGATAATATAAACAAAACTCGTGTTGAATGGAGTTTGGTATGACTATATTCACGTAATTGCTCTGTAACAATGGTTTTGATTATTGTAAGTGTTGCCACCTCTAAGTCATATTAGGGACAGTGGTGGTTCAATTGTTTAGGCCCTGGGTTACTGACCAGAACTTCAGGGGTTCAGGCACTGCACAGCTACCACTATTGGGCCCCTGATCAAGGCCTTTAACTCTCATTGTTCCAGGGTTGCCGTAACATGGCTGACTCTGCACTCTGACCCCAACTCCCAACAAGCTGGGATATGCATAGAAAAGAATCTTACTGTGCTGTAATTTTTATGTGACAAATAAAGGCTTCTTCTTCTTCCACAGATGCAGTATTGTCAAGGTAAATAATGTACAGTTGGGTTCACAAGTATTTGGACAGTGACACAATTTTCATAATTTTGCCTCTGCACCACTACAATGGATTTTAAATGATGCAATCAAGAGGTTATTGAAATGTAGACTTTCAGCTTTAAATAAAGGGGTTTGACAATGTGGCATAAAAACAGGTTTGGCCTGTTTCCTCATTATTTCATGGCAAATTAAGGAGATAAAAGTTCTGGAGTTGATTCCATGTGTTGAATTTGCATTTGTTAGTTGTTCATAGTAACTATCTATTTGTAGTCCAAAGAGATGATGATGCAAGTGAAAGAGGCCATTATTAGGCTGAGAGAGAGAAAAAAAACTATCAGAGATTTAGCAGAAACTTTAGGAGTGGCAAAATCAACAATTTGGTACATTCTTAAAAAGAAGGAATGCACTAGTGAGCTCAACACCAAAAGGCCTGAACACCATGGAAGACAGCTAAAGTTGATGATCACAGAATTCTTTGACCCAAGTCAAGAACACCCTCTTGGAGGTTGGTGTATCATTTTTAAATTCTACAATCAAGAGACACCTTCATGAATGTAAATACAGATGGTTTTCTTCAAGATGCAAACCACTGGTAACACTCAAGGACAGAAAGGACAGATTACACTTTGCTAGAAAACATCTAAAAAAAAGAAAAAAGAAAAAAAAAAGAAAAACTGCCCAGTTCTGGAACAAAATTCTTTGGACAGATGAAAATAAGATTAACTTGTATAAATTCTGAAGTATACCTTCTGCTCCGATTCAGTCAAATTCTGCAAAACTGGATGATGCTCCACAGTACAGCTGGATAATGGCCCAAAACATACACTGAAACCAACCCAAGAACTTCTTAAGGCAAAGAAATTGAATGTTCTTAAATGGCAGAGTCAGTCATCTGACCTCATCCCAGTGCAGCATGCCTTTCACTTAATGAAGATAAAACTGAAGGCAGAAAGATCCTGGCAAAGCATCTCAAAGGAGGAAACTCAGCATTTGGTGTTGTCCATGTGTTCCAGACTTCAGCCAGTCATTGACTGCAAAGGATTTGCATCTAAATATGAAAAATAATATTCTTTTCCCCCTTTAAAAAAAGTGAGTGTGTCCAAATACTTTTGAGCCTGTTAAAATGGAGGGACTATATAAAATTGCTATAATTCTTAAATGGTTCATGCAATATTTTTGCAAGCCTGTTAAAGCTGAAAGTCTATCAATCACATCTTTATTGCTTCATATCAAATCCATTGTGGAGATGTACAGCAGCAAATTATTATTTTTTGTCCCTGTCCAAATACTTATGGATCTGATTGTATGTGCATACATAAATCTTTGTAAAGTAAGCCATAACTGAAGTTATTAAATAAAATGTTATTACTAATCTTTTTCCTGGCTTGTATAATCTGTTATGCTTAGCTGAATCTACTGTACATTTCTCTCAGTTACACAGTTTGAGTCTCAGACACTACAATATTGCCCATACCTTCTCTGTCACACCATGCCTTTCAGCAGAAACTACCTTTATGGTTATGGTTCATTGGGCCTTTGAGGCCCAATGAATTATTATTGTTTATCTTATTTGTCATTCATTGACATTTTCTTCTTTGGCCTTCATATATATTTATGAGCATGCATTACCTGGCTTGCTGTGACTCAAGAGTTCGGCAGTAGCATCAGAATTTGTTCCCAGGACTCACAACAGGTGACCTGAGCAGACTGGCGAAATGTTGCTTATCTTTTGCATCATGTAAACTGCAGTATGGGACAGAACAATAATCATGAATGTGCACAAGATTCAAGTAGAGGACTCTGCTTGCCCCTTTGCTTAATTGTGACTTGTTTCTGGCAGAGCCTCTTCAGCATCAAATGGTCATTTAATGTCTATTTAATGGCTGAATGTAAAACTGAATCTGGTGACGCATAAAAAGCGTAAACAGGGAGTTATGAAAACAATAAAAAAAGAATTCAGAGGCGGGGACACCTCTCACAAACCTCACAGATAAATCACATGACTTAACTTAGTAAGCTATGATAAAGTATGGAAGGTATGGTTTCCTGCTGGTGTAGTTGCTTCTCTGAATAATGCCCTCCTTACCTGGTCACTTTTGGTGGATGGCCTCTTCTATAGTGCCGTATTTTTTCCATTCTCTTTGGTCTTCATGATGCTGTTTGTTTAGATATGTTGTTTAACAAACTCTGGGACTTTTCAAGAACAGGTATATTTATATTGAGATTATGTGACACTAATTGCACACACATTGCACTCGACCCCATTCAGCTCCATTAATTGACTTCTGATGGCAAAGGGGAATACATATACAATCACATAAAATTTTTTATTTATTTATTTTTTTTTTTATTTTTTTTTTAATATAAATGAATTACTACTCTATACACCTCAACTATGGCCATAGTCAATACCAAGATGGGGAAGCTCACCTCAATTCCACATCATTGTTTTTACTAGACCATAAGTGCAACGATACATCACAATATTTGTGATGAAACATTATAGGCGTTCATACAGTCCCCTCTGAAACTATTGGAATGTCAAGCCCAATTAATTTTTTTTTGCTGTAGGGTTTGAGATCAAACGATGAATATGTTCAGAATTTCAGTTTTTATTTCCTGGTATTTATATGTAGATCTGTTAAACAACATAGCACATTTTGTATAAGACCACCCAGTGTGTAGGCAAGGAAAATATTGGCTGACATAGTGACTGACAGCTGTTTCTTGTTACCTAGGTGTCCTGATAGATTGATTGTTTAAAGAGCAATAAGCTCTGAACATCTACTAATGGTTTTAGCCTTCAGTTATAAACTTTGGGCATTGACAGTACAACAACTTGTAATGTCCTGATAAAGAAAGAAACCAATGGTGTACTGAGCAACAGACACTGAATGGTTTGGCCAAGGGAAACAACAACAGCTGATGACAGAAACTTTGTGAGAGCTGTGAAAAAAACCCCAAACACAACAGTCAGTGACATCACCAACAACCTCCACAGGGCAGGGGTGAAGATATCACAATCCACTCTTTGAAGAAAACTTTGAGAGTAGAAATTTAGAGGCAGAACTACAAGATGCCAACCACTCATCAGCAGTAAGAATCGGAAAGCCAGATTGGAATTCGCAAAGAAATACACAGATGAGCCACAGAAGTTATAGAACTAAGATTAACCTCTACCAAAGTGATGGAAAGGCCAAAGTGTGGAGAAAGAAAGGATCTA
The DNA here is from genome assembly GCF_001660625.3 of Ictalurus punctatus. Classification (NCBI taxonomy): domain Eukaryota; kingdom Metazoa; phylum Chordata; class Actinopteri; order Siluriformes; family Ictaluridae; genus Ictalurus; species Ictalurus punctatus. The sequence continues at coordinate 5,123,797 of NC_030423.2, forward strand.
CTCATCATCCAAAACACATAAGCTCATCTGTGAAACATATTGAAGGTATTGTCAAGGCTTGAGTTTGCATTTTCAGCGAAATATATCCAAATTAATCAGGAAGAACTTTATCATGCAGCAAGACAATGATCCAAAACACACTGCCAACTCAACAAAGGACTTTATTGGGGGGAAAAAGTAGAAAGTTTTAGACTGGCCAAGTCAATCACCAGACCTTAATCCAATTGAGAATGCATTTCACCTCCTGAAGAGTAGACTGAAGGGAGAAACCCTCTGAAACAAACAACAATTGAAGAGACTGTGATAAAAGCCTGAAAAAGCATCAAAAAAGAAGAAACCAACAATATGGTGATGTCAAACCCAAATGTCTTTGGTGTATAGCACAAACAAACATGTTGTCCGTACTATTTTCAGTAAAATATAGGGTTTAAATGATTTGCAGATCATTACATTCTGTTTGTATTTACACTTTACATTGCTCCAACTTTTTTGGATATGGGGTTATATGAAAAAAGATTTTGTGTGCTAATAATTTGAAATGTTACTGTCAGTCATATTCACTTGCAATGAATAATTTATATAGGAGCCCTAGATGGTAGGTTCTTAGCCCATATTACTCACCGCATGGCCCCGCTACTTCACTAAATTGTACCTGCGGCACGCATACCAGCTGGTAAGGATCAAAGAGGGGGATGAATGGAAGGAATTAGTCTATATTTTTCAATAATTTAATTACGGTTGCTTTTTAAATAAAACACAATACTTTTGTATTATAATAATATTAAACAATAAATTAATAAACAAATACATAATTAAAGTCAATAAAAAAATAAACAAATAAACAAATAATTGTTTAAAACTAAACTCAAGTTAACTTAAATTTGATGACAGATCCATACATGCTGCGTTTTTGTGAAAGGATGCCAGAAATAAAATTGGCTGTTTTGATCAGTGGAAATATTCCCACTACTTTGTTCAGACAAGAACATCACTGTAAAATCTACAGTGCCCTCCACTAACATTGGCACCCTTAGTAAATATGAGCAATGAAGGCTCTTTATTGTTTAACCTTTTGATATTTTGTTCAAAATATTCACAAAAATTCTCTGGATATCAATGCTCTCATGGATATCAAACAGTTGCAAACAACACAGGTTTATAAAAAACAAAATCTTTGTTAAATATGTGTCACTCGATTATTGACACCCCAATGAATTTATATGAGAAAAATATATTTGAAGTATATTCCCATTGATATTTTACATTTTTTTATGTACTCTGGTGACTAGGAACAGAAAATTGTTCAACCATGACTTCCTGTTTCACAGGGGTATAAATATGAGATAACACATAGGCCAAATTCCCTTAGTCATTCATAACAATGGGTAAATCCAAGGAATATAGCTGTGATGTGTTGCAAAAGGTTGTTGAGCTTCACAAAATGGGAAGTGGCTATAAGAAAAAAAAAGAATTGAAAATGATGAGAATTGAGAATGTGTTATCTTATTGCCACAGCTTTTCAGCAGTAAACACCAAGACAGTGTTGGCGCACACCGAGAGGTAGCCATATGTAAAAGTACCTCATGCCCACGGTTAAATATGGTGGTGGCTCTTTAATGTTTTGGGGCTGTTTTTCAGCCAGAGGACGTGGACATTTTATTAGGATACATGGCATCATGAACTCTATCAAATAGCAACAGATATTAAATGAAAACCTGACTGTCACTGCCAGAAAGCTTAAAATGGGTCATGGTTGGATCTTCCAGCAGGACAATGATCCAAAACATACATCACAATCAACACAAAAATGGTTTACTGACCACAAAATCAAGGTCCTCCCATGGTCATCCCAGTCCCCTGACTTGAAACCCATAGAAAACCTGTCCACCAGCATGGACCTTGAAATCTGAAGGCTCTGTAGAGATTCTGTATGGAGGAATGTCTCAGATCCCTTGCCATGTATTCTCCAACCTCATCGGGCATTATTAGGAGAAGACTCAGAGCTGCTATGTTGGCAAAGGGAGGTAGCAAAGTATTGACTAAAATGGTGTCAATAATTGTGGCAAACACATATTTAACAAATATATATATATATATATATATATTTTGATAAACCCGTATTTTGCTTGCAGTTGTTTGATATCCATGATAGCAGAGTATTTTTCTGAATTTTTTGAACAAAGGATCAAAATGTTAAACAATAAAGACAATTTTTCACAGTCTTCTTTGCTCATATTTACCAAGGGTGCTAATTTTAGTGGAGGACACTGTAATTTAATGTATTGATATAAATGTAAGTTTTGCTTGTGTTGCATTCACTAACATGGGAACAGGCTGGGTTAAAAATTCGCTTTTGAATCCATGAGAGGCCTGAACTGGAAGAGCTCATACAGCCACACAGTGGTAGAGCAGAGTGTATCACGCCAGCGTGTGTGAGTCATGCCAGTGCCTGCTGGGTTAGGATGTATGAGACAAACCATACATCCTACTGCCTTACACAAACACACGTACATGGAGGTTCTGGTTTTGCCCTTTTAACTTGAAGAGAGAGAGAGGAAAATGTGCGGCTGTTAAGGGAACGACTGTTTCTAACTACAATAACATAAAATGATAACAGGAAGCAATGCCTGTGTCAGGAAACTTACTGACCCCTGAGACTCGCTCTAGAAACCACTTGAAGCATTCATGGTGTTGAACTATTTTGAACTATTTCAATTGCTTTTGTTTGATTTGTTCATTGTAAACAGCTGAAAGTCTGTACATTTTGACAATAAAATTGATTTGTAATGGGGGTTGAATCATTTTGATTGCAACTGTATGTTATATACTGATAATTAAGTCTCTTTTGTTAATTATGAGACACAGCTAGTACTGAACATGTGACTTTTTTTTTTTTAAATAGACTGCGGCTGAATTCAACCTAATCGGATTTAGGCTATTTGCATTGACAATGTGATGTTAATTAGTCACCGGACAGATTTCTAAATACAGTGTGATAGTTATACAATTTGAAATACATCAGCAATATGTTTTGGTCTTAATGCTTGGACAAAAATGTGTGCTTTTACAGTATATATGAGGAGTTGGTAAATCTTACAGCGTAAAGCAGAAGTTTTTCAGAGAAACACTACCCTGCTGTTAAAAATCCTTCCGTGCAAGACTTATAAAACTGAATGGGTGAAACCAGTTGATATTTAAAATAATATAAAATAAAACTATATATCACCTAACCCCAAAACTATGTTTCCACATAGTATTCTAAGAGTCTTCTAGTGTAGTGTGTTCTAATATAGCTTCTAGAAATCCATGGTGGAAGCCGGCTGTTTAGGAAGTCCACAGTTAGGAAGTAGTACATACTTAGCAGTAGGAAGACCACAGTTTAATGTTTCAGTGGTAGGCAAAGGTGATGAAGAGCTGCATCCAAATTTGAGGATAAATTCAATTAAAATGGGGAGACAGATTGACCAACATGTCTCACACCTGCAGGAAATAGACATTAGCTACTCTGTACAGACAAAAATCCCAGTGTTTAGTATGTGTCACCAGTTGTACTGACAAAAGTTAAAGGAGTTACAAGTCTCATATGTCCACTTACTTATCTCTCCTGTTGTCTGAATTCTTTCACTTTGATAAAGAGTTTATTGCTAGGATAATTTTTCTTGATTGTGCTTGTCACTGTAATTTGACTTTGTATAGGTAAGATGCATTTCAGAAAGTATTACATACAAAGAGTACAAAGGGTAGAAAAGTCTTAGTAAGGTGTCTGGTGACCACAACAGCTTCAGTGTGCCTTGCCATCAATTCTACAAGTCTCTGTAACTGTGTTGGAGGGATGAACACCATTTTTCCAAAAGATATTCCTTCAGTTTGTGTTTTTATGATAGTGATGGAGGGCACTGTCTAACACATTGGTCCACTTGCCATCTTGATCCAAAATTTACATATGTACAGTGGTGCTTGAAAGTGTGTGAACCCCTTAGAATTTTAGCCCATTCCACAGGACAGAACAGCTTCAACTCTGTTGAAGGATGTTGGTGGGTTTCCTCACTTGAACTGCTTGCTTTCCACGACATTTCTATTGGATTAAGGTCAGGACTTTGACTTGGCCATTCCAGAACATTAACTCTCTTTCTTCTTTGACCATTCTTTGGCAGAACGACTTGTGTGCTTAGTGTCATTTTCTTGCCACATCACCCACTTTCTTTTGAGATCCAGTTCATGAACAGGTGTCCTGACATTTTCTTTTAGAATTTGCTGGTATAATTCAGAATTCATTGTTCCATCAGTCATGGCAAGCCATCCTGGCCCAGATGCAGCAAAACAGGCCCACACATAATACTACCACCAGCATATGTCACAGATGGGATAAGGTTCTTATGCTGGAATGCAGTGTTTTCCTTTCTCCAAACATAACTTTTAAACCAAAAGGTCTATTTTGGTCTCATCATTCCCACTCCAATAAATATTGCTCCACTAGCCTTCTGGCTTGTCCATGTGATCTTTAACAAACTGCAGAGTGGCTACAATGTTCTCTGGAGAGCAGTGGCTTTCTCCTTGCAGCCCTGCCATGCACACCATTGTTGTTCAGTGTTCTCCTGATGGTGGAGTCATGAACGTGAACATTAGTCAATGTGAGAGAGGCCTTTAGTTGCTTAGAAGTTATCCTGGCTCCTTTGTGACCTCACAGACTATTACATGTCTTGCTCTTGGAGTGCTCTTTGTTGTTCGTCCACTCCTGGGGAGGGTAACAATGGTCTTGAATTTCCTGCATTTCTACACAGTCTGTCTGACATTGGTGGAGTCCAAACTCTTTAGAGGTTGTTTTGAAACTTTTTGTAGCCTCATGAGCCTCAACTACTTTCTGAGGTTCTCAGAAAATTCATTTGTTTACGCCATGATACACTTCCCCAAAGGTTGTGAAAATCAGACTCTTATATATCCCTTTCTTCTTTACATAAAACAAGCCACTCATTTACACCTGATTGTCATCTCACTAATTGAAAACACCTAATGTCACCTTCAAATTAACTGCTAATTCTAGAGGTTCATATACCTTTGCCACTCACAAATATGTAATATTGGATAATTTTCCTTAATAAACAAATGACCAAGTATAATATATTTGTCTTATTTGCTTAATTGGGTTCTCTTTGTCTACTTTTATGACTTGTCTGAAAATCTGATGATGTTTTAGTTAATATTTATGCAGACTCCAAATTACCCAGATCTGACCAAGCATCTGTGGGATGTGCTGGACAAACAAGTCTGTTCCATTGAGGCCCCACCTCGCAACTTCTCTTCTCTTAGGATCTCCTGCTAATGTCTTGGTGCTAGATACCACAGCACACCTTCAGAGGTCTTGTGGAGTCCATGCCTCGATGGGACAGAATATGTGGCAGGTGGTTTTACTGTACCAACACATCAACTTTGAGAACTGACTGTTCACTTGCTGCCTAATATATCTCTAATATAATCAAATAAACCACAGAAAATAAACAAACCAGAAGAGTCAATTGCACTCTGATTTGTACTTGATAAATTGATGTAAAGCCTCATGTATTAGAGACTTTCTCTTTTCCCTTGCAATCATAAGTATTTTTGTGGGCCTGCTTAAGGTCGGCTTGAACTGTTTTTCATTGTTCAAGCAATAGTGTGATTTTGCACTCACTTCATCATGGTTCTGCCCTATTTTTTATGCCTGAATTGTTGACTGACAGGTAATCAAGGCAAGAGTAAGAATAATGAGTAACAGCAAGCAGGTGCTTTTTCCAGTTGGGAGAACCCAGTTGGCTGAGTGATTATCCTGGAACGATCCATTGACTCAGCACTGCTCTGCTCGCCCAGATGCAGATTGTATCTGGTAGCCTGGAGAGATCTGACTGACTCATCCCTGTTTGGGATATGCTTCTGTTGAATACTTCCATATGCCTCCAAATTTGTGTCATTTACTCATTATATGAGGTTGTGATAAACAAAAAATCTTTAATTATGCTTCATCTCGGATTGTTTGCACCACCTTCTAACTTCTGCCTCCAGTCTGACAACTACATATTTGAGCATTTCATCATATGCTGCTGAAAAGAAGTCTAAATGAGAAACCGGTAAATGCTAATTGATTGTCTCTTATCTGAGTGATGGAAGAGGAAAAACAACTCAAGAATCAGATTTAGGGAAACAGCAGAAATGTTGATCACTGCGTTTGCTTCTGTGCTGTCATGCTCCATTGTGATTGAGTGATCCACAGTCATTTATTTGTTTACTAATTAGAGTTGAGTTGTTCTGCATTTCTAGTTTACTATTTAGGTGTCTCCACTTTTAATCCTGTTATATTAAGGCTCCATGTTCCTTTTTAGTTAAAAAGTAGCTAATCTGGCCAGCAACCCAAAAGGGAGTCATGTGAGAAAGATCTGTGAGAAAGGGCAAAGGGAATTTTTATGACTAATCATTGTTTACAAACCTACCTAACTCCTAATTATTAACTACTATTATGACTTCAACATACAGTGAAATATCAGTTGGCGAGACCAGGATTTTGTTTGCTTTGTATTTATTCTCACTCCTTTTTTTTTCAGTGGTTTAAACTTCGGAAGCTGACCAGGCAGAAAAATAATAAACAAAATTTCTCTCTAACTATACTAAAAGGAACTAATTAAGCTAAAAAGAAAGAAAACAAAAATACACTTCCTTCCTTCACTCCCTAGCTAACCCAAAACCAAGAGAAAATGAATTAACATAAATGGCGCTAACATCCTAACCACGATTAACAGTGCACTATTTACAAAGGTGACAATTAGTGTGTGTAATTTACAAGAAATATAAATAAATAAATGAGTGGCACAAAACAATGGCAATGATCTACCCCACCAATCCCAAAGCATGAGGCAGGAGCAGGCGTGTACAAGTTGTGATTGTGACGCATTGTAGTGGACGGGGCCTAAAGGTGGAGGAGGAGACAAAAGACACCCATCCCACCACTGACACTGATACACGATTGACACATAGTACAAACAGAAATACGACTGAGAACGTAACAACTACTATGTGCTTCTTCATTCTTCTTTGTTTCTGCCACTAACTAACATTAAGATGAAGCTTTCCCCTAAATGTGACACTCGGGTTGATGGTCATAAGTAATTTTTGTAAAACTTGTATAATACAGAGGAGGTTACAATAACAGCAGCAGATTATTGTATCCATTTTAAGACATTTCATTTTGAATACTCCTTGAGCGTGTAATGACTTTCCATTAGCAATCAAGCTGAGCTTCTGCATGCAAATCCCACCTCAAAAGAAGATATCAAAATTAATAGAACCTTTCTAGCTGACTAAAGTATGCTTTGAGCTAGTAAATACTAGATTACCATTCGCTGCCCTTTCAGGATGCCCTCAGTATTCAGTACTTTCACAGTATTTGTCCAGCCTTACTTTCCCATAATCCTGCTAGTCATGCAAAATTAGGCAGGTTTAATGAGATAGAAAGCCTCCAGAAGCCCCAAGACTAAAATAAATAAATAAATAAAGTCTCATGCTCCTCTTCATTTATGCTTCTGACATTTTACAGGCACAATTAACATTTAAGGATGCAGCTGAGTCCCCTACCAACATCTTCAGAGCACACATATTCATAGGAATGATTGCAAAATTTGAATGGCAAAATGAAAAGAACAATGGCTACTTTCCCAAAAGCTTTCCCTAACTGATGTAATCTCCCTCAATATCAGTCTCCTTTACTCTTCCAGCTTCAAGATGATGAGCTTATCTAGCCAAAAATGATTTGTCTTTGCCAACATGGTTAAAATTGGAGTGAGGCATATGTTGAATAGTTCCTCTTGAGTTCAGCTTTGTAAGGGAAATCTGTGTGCTCTATGTTCACACTTTCTTTGCATAGTGAGGTAGTGGTAGGAGTAATAGGGGAAACAGGAAGTTTTAGAGAACCAATGTATGACATATGAGTGAACTTGTATGAACTATGAGTGAGACTAGAGCTGTACGACGTCCTGTGCACCTTTGGAGATTAATGATTACTATTTGTTGTATGTTTACAGAACCTGATCAAGAATCTCCCTGAACAGAAGGAGCTGAGCTCTCTTGCTGAGCTGAAGAGTGAGTACGAGGAGCTGTGCGAGTCAGAGCAGTTTGGCATTGTGGTATGTATTGGAGGCAGTGCACAAACACAAGCAGCTGTCACTGAGACATCAGGGAGCAAACACACTTTCCTTTTGATGATGTCTTTCAGTTTTTCTAAGCTGTTTTCTTTTTCTGGACATTGGTTTTCTTTATCTCTTCTGGCTCAGTGCTCCTCTTTTCTGCCCAATTTTTCAATCTTGCTCCAGTGCACATTCAATCCCCCTTACCACTCTTTCTGTCCTTGTCTTGTGTTGCCTCTCTGTGACACTGACACCTCCCTCCCACCAGCTCACCCCACCTTAGTTCCTTTGCATAACTTGTTGTAAAAATGAGTACTTCTGTACATGTAAAGGATTTGAAGCTGAGATGCAGACAGAGAGAGAGGACTGAGAAATTAAGAGTAGCGAGAAAAGAAGTGAGATAGATACTATCTTGAAATGTTGATTTATTTTCATTATCATAGCTTGCTAAGCATTATATCCACAGTTATGTAACTTGGTCAGTAGTTAGATGGAGAGATATGTAATGTTTGTAAAGTGTTTTAACTGTCATTTATGCAGATTCTCAAGCCACTAGGGATGGAAAAAAAAACAAAAAACGCTAATAATATAGCTGCAAGCAGCGATGACACTCTCATATATGTATGTAATGTATATATTATAGACGTATTTATATGTTTATAATATATTTACACCTATATTTATCCCCCAAGGCTTATAATTGAACATGTAGATATGCATGTAGATAGCCTCAGGCCTGGATTTGTATCAAATATGTGAAGTTTGGTACAGATTGAACATTGTATGTTTAAGTTATAACAACTTCCTGTTTTGTGGCATTAATAGCATGGTTTAGCACTTAGCTAACTGTTGCAAACATGGTGTAACATGGTTCTAGCATGTTGCTAGCATATTTACCACTTACTGGCATATTTTAATATGTTGGTAGGACTGCATCACAGTGTAAAACATGGCACTTCCTGTTGCCAGTAGGTTATGCTATGACTATAACTGAATCTTGGCATGTAGACGTCTTCAGACCAGGACTTTTATCAAACTTGTGAAGTTTGGAGCAGAATGGACATTGTATGTTTGCGTTATAACAACTTCCTGTTTCATGGTGAAACATCAAACTTTGTGAGACACCCACACCAGCGAGGTCAAGGCCTTTAGATGAGACTGACTGAATATCGATCTATGAAATCTCTAGGAGGAGTAGGTTAAAGTACGAGGCCTGGAAATGGCAAAAACACAGTAAAAATGTAAGAGAAAAATCTAAATGGCTGACTTCCTATTGAGTTTAGGGCATGTATTTTTGTATGTATTGCCATGATACACATGTCTACCGAATTTTGTACATGTAGGTGAAATGTAGCGCGAGGTGCACATCATTGAAATTTTGTAGGTGGTGCTATCGAACCATTTTGCCACACTCAGTTCTAAAACTTGTATCAGATGTAAATGTTCGCCACTTTCGAGGTGTGTGCAAAGTTGAATGAGTTTTTGAGCATGTTAGAAAACTAACAAAAACAATAGGTGTCTTCGCTCCTTTTGGGCTTGACCCTTAATAATAAACAGAGCAGATACAATAGGGCCTCACACCTCCAGTGCTTGGGCCCTAATAATAATAATACATGGAGCAGATCCAATAGGGCCTCGCACCAGCGGTGCTCCGGCCCTAATAATAATAAACGTAGCAGATCCAATAGGGCCTCACACCATCGGTGCTTGGCCCCTAATAATAAACGTAGCAGATCCCATAGGGCCTTGCACCAGCGGTTCTCATTTATTGTTTAGAAGATATGAGACACTTCCTGCTGCCAGTTGGTGTGGCACTGAACATGACTCACAGTAGTCACATCCATGTGATCATACCCTGTGACCAAGTTTTGATCTAAAGCCCTTATTGCCTGCAGAAGATATGAGACACTTCCTGTAAAACTTCCTATTGGATAGAGCTAATGAGCTAATGAGCTAATTACTTTTAATTTTGTTTTCCTTTGTTAGTATAAAAAGAAAAAAAACCTGAATGTTTACTGCTGTGTGTTGCTCAATTTGTTTTGTTTTTCTTTTCAATGGAATATTTGGGAAAGGGAGGGGAGGAGAGAAGAGAAAAGGTGATGTTCAGGAGAAATGTTTAGTTCAGCAGAAATGTCCAGCAGAAATGTCCAGCAGAAATGTTCAACAGAAATATTTTGCAGAAATGTTTAGTTCAGCAGAAATGTCTAGCAGAAATGTTCAACAGAAACGTTCAGCAGCAATGTTTAGTTCAGCAGGAATGTTCAACAGAAATGTTCAGCAGAAATGTTCAATAAAAATGAAACTGGGAAAAAAAAAAGAAAAACAAAATTAATTAATTACTGTCATCATTGAAGTAATTTTGATTAACCCCAAATAAAGATCAGCTGTTCTGTAGGATTTTCTTGATTTTCCAAAGTCAAACTTGCACAAAACATCGAACCTTCAGGGGGATGGGCTACTACAGTTGAAGACCACAGAGGGTTCCCCTCATGTCAGCCAAGAACTGGAATCTATGGTTATCATGGGCACATGCTCACAGAAACTGGGCAGATGAAGATTAGGAAAAAAAACCCCACCAGCCTTTTTCCAGTCTTTCATCTGTATCTTATTCCAGTCTGTGCCTATGCCTCAGATTCTTGTTCTTGGCTTATAGGAGTGGAACCTGATGTGGTCTTCTGCTGTTGTAGCTCATCCACCTCAAGGTTTAATGGGTTGTGCATTCTGAGATGTTTTTCTGCTCACCACAGTTATAAAAAATAAAGCTTATTTGAGTTACTATGGACTTCCTGTCAGCTTAAACCATTCTGGTCATTCTCTTCTTATCTCTCTCATCAACAATATGTTTCAGCTTGCATACCCTCTGTACACTGGATGTTTTTTGTTTGCACCATTCTGTGTAAACTCAAGAGACTGTTGTGTGAGAAATTCTCAGGAGATCAGCAGTTTCTGAAACGTTCAAACCAGTCCATCTGGCACCAACAGCCAAGCCACAGTTAAAGACACACACTTTCCTCATTCTGATGTTTGATATGAACATTAGCTGAAGCTCTTGACCTGTATCGCCATGATTTTATACATTGTGCTGCTGCCACATGGTTGGCTGTTTATTTAATTGCCCTTTAATGTCTTCTGTGTTATGCAAATTATGTTTTCCAATGTGCCAATCCGTTAACGGGTGAGGGAGATCTAGGTGCAGATGAAGGTTAAATGCATTCTTTAATCTTATTAATCAAATATCTGACTCCAATGCACTGTGAATTTCAGTGTACCTGCATTATCTGACTCCAGTTTATAAGGTTAATGTCAAGGATTTCAAACAATCACCAAGCTAAAATTTTAAACTGCATTTCCAAGGTAGTCTTCCTCTCAGTGTACCCCATGCTCAATGACCGGCAACTCTCCTAGTAGCGCTTAAATCTGTAATTCATTTGAGGCATGCAAGTCGTGCACAAGTGCATCATTAAAGTCTCATTGTACACATATAAAATAGCACATTTTTAAACAATAGATTTGTTAGATAACTTTAATATAATAACAGGGAACTGACACATTTGGATTTTATTTTTTGGATATTTGCTTAATGATTGAATTTACACAATATGTACTCAGATTCAATGTGAGTATACTGTATAGGCATTATATATAGGCATATACATCTTTGATATGTAATTTTCTTTCATTTGTAGATGAGCTCAGTGAAGCTATTGCGTCCTCGTCTGAATGGAATCCTGTTCAAGCTGACATTCGAGGAGCAAGTAAACAACATCCGTCCTGACATCATGAACGTCACCTTTGCATGTGAGGAAGTGAAGAAGAGTGAGAGCTTTAGCAAGCTCCTGGAATTGGTACTGCTTGTGGGAAACTACATGAATGCAGGCTCCAGAAATGCCCAGACTTTTGGGTTTAACATCAGCTTCCTTTGCAAGGTACTGTTTATTTATTTCTGTTTTTTTATAGTCTCATAAAGTTACACATCCTAATGAAGATCCAAAAAATCATTACAATGGCTAGCCTCATACAAAGCTTTGAAAACGGCTTGATTCGTAGATTGTATCTCTGTATTTAGAATTTTGACTTTACACCTGACCAAAAATGGGTATTTTTGAAAACACTGAACACTGTATTTCTGAACAAATTTTTACATGGTTTCTCTATTAAAATGGCAGCCCTGAGTTCGGAGTTCTTCTTTTGTATTATTAGCTGAACTGATCATGCAGAAGCTTTAAAGAGCCTGTTAACCTAGTTTCATAATTACCATCTTACTATTATCCATAGTTATCGTTTCCCCCTTTTAGTTTCCCTTAAGTTCAGAGATTTTTTTTTTCTGTCATTTTGTTCTGGACAATTTCATTTTGAAGTAGAGGTGATGTCAGGTCTACCAAAGGTCTGCAGAAACTAAAATGACTTGCTTGCTCAATATTTGTTATATGATTGTCTAACCCCAACTTTAACCCTATGGGCCATATTTAGAAGTTATGGGAGAGTTACAGTCCCCTCTGGAAGTATTGGAACAGCAAGGCCAATTCATTTTTTGTGCTATACACTGAAGACATTTGTGCTTGAAATCAAAAGATGAATTGGATAATAGATCAGAATTTCAGCTTTAATTTCCTGATATTTACAGCTAGATGTGTTAAACAACTTGGAACATGACACCATTTGTGGCAGACAGCCCAATTTTGTGGTGAACAAAAGTATAGGAATAGATAGTCTTAATGTAAATTAATACTTATTTGGTTGCATATCCTTTGCTTGCAATAATTGCATCAAACTGGGGACCCATTGTCACCAAACTGTTACATTCTTCTTTTGTTATGCTTTTCTAAGCTTGTACCACAGCTTCTTTTCTGTTGTTGTTTGTTTTGGGGGGTTTATCCCTTCAGTCTCCTCTTCAGGAGGTGAAATGCATGCTTACAATATTTGGTTTAAGGCCTGGTGATTGATTTGTCTAGTCTAAAACCTTTTCCCCCAATGATGTCCTTTGTTGTGCTAGATTAGATTGTTTGCATTTCTCTGTAAATTTGTTTCTGTAGACTTTTGAATTAATTCTGTTGCTACCACTGTGAGCTACATCATCAATAAAGATTAGTGAGCCTGTTCCAGAAGCAGCCATACAAGCTATGTCACAAATGACAAAAGTGGCTACTTTTGAGGAACGTCAGCTAGACCCAGTGAACTGTGCAAAAGCTACAGTCATGAAGTTCTTACAAGGACGCTTCTCAGCAGGGTTGGCTCCTTCTGCATAAGGGTCTATGTGGCCGCCATTTTGGCCAGCACAACCCTATTGATGGACCCTCTGTGGTGAAACATCCTCTAGCTTCGAGGTTTATGCATGGTATCAGGCGGCTGAGGCCCATCTGCAGACCATGCATACCTTCCTGGGGCCTTTGTGTGGTCCTGGAAAGTTTGTCAGGTGCCCCATTTGAGTCCTTAGAGTCAGCCTCCAAGAAGCTTCTGACTCTAAAGGTAGCTCTTATGCTGGCCCTGGCAACTCTTAAGTGAGTAGGAGATCTACAAGCTCTCTCTGTCTTTGTCTGTCTCTCTTAACTTTGCCCCTGGATTAGCCAAAGCCTTCCTATATACTAGGCCAGATTATATCCCTAAAGGGCCTTTGTCTGCTGCCCAGCCAGTAGTGTTGCAGGCTTTCTGCCCTCTTCTGTTCCTCACACCAGAACAAGAGAAATTGCACCTACTGTGTCCAGTAAGGGCTCTCTGTACTTATGTCCACCGCTTCGGCCAGTGGTGTAAGTCTGAGCAGCTGTTGGTCTGCTTTGGCGGCGACAGTGGAGGTGATGCTGTGTCGAAGCAGCGCATCTCTAATTGGATAGTGGAAGCAATCTCTATTGCTTATGAGGTGCTCGGTCTTGCTATACCTCTAGGCATAAAGGCTCATTCCACTAGGGGTGTCGCTTCCTCAAAGGCTTTGTCCAAAGGGGTCCAAAACATTACAGGATGTGTGTGCTGCAGCGGGGTGGTCTACGTCAAACACATTCATTCGAAAACCATGCCATTTCCTCTAAACTAAAGAGGACTAAAGAGAAGAGGGACCATCCAGCTTTTTATCAGTGCTCAGTTCAAAAGCCTGCATCATTGATGGTATAGGGGTGCATTAGTGCCTATGGAATGGGCAGCTTTCACATCTGGAAAGGCACCATCAATGCTAAAAGGTATATGCAGAACAACATATGCTTCCATCCAGATTCCATCCCATCTTTACTTCTGAGAGACTCTGCCTCTATAAAATGCTCTTTTTATAACCAATCATGTTACTGACCTCTTGCAAATTAATCTAATTAGTTGCAAAATGTTCCTCCAGCTGTTTCTTTTTAGTAAAACTTGCTTTTCCAGCCTTTTGCTGCCCCTGTCCCAACTTTTTTGAGACATGTTGCCGGCATCAAATCAAAATTAACGTATTTTTTCTTTAAAATGGTACATTTCCTTAGTTTAAAGATTTGACATGTTTTCTATGTTCTATTGTGAATAACATAAGGATTTATGAGATTTGCAAATCATTGCATTCTGTTTTTATTTACATTTTACACAGCGTCCCAACATTTTTGAAATTGGAGAATTGTACGTGAACATTGCCAGACTGATTGTGTGTGTCAAACACTACTCTGAGTTATTACATGGTTAAAAACTTTATTCATCCCATCAGAGAAAATGTTGTCACTTGTCAATTATGTGAGTGAGTCATTTCTATAAATAGATTGTGAGGTGCAACTTTACTTTTGCTGAGTACATGATTACTGTTATACAGATGTGGCCTTTAAGAATGCACGTTTTTTCACACGGTATCATGCGATTCATCACGTGTGATCACACGGTATACTGCAGGCACGGCTGTAAGAATTTACATTCATTTGTTGTGCTTCACACAATAACCACCAGGTGGCGCATGTAACAACTTACTGTAGCTGAGCACAGTATAATAAAAATGGAATGTGTGGTCGAATGGTTCACATAAAAATATTACATTTCTCATAAAAACTTACGATAAACCTAATTTCTAGTTTCTAATTACAAGCTCATGTAAAATATAAAGTGAGCGTGATTGCATCTCGAAGTACAGATACAATAGCTATACTATTTAAGTTAAGGAGGTTTTGTACGTGTGGATAGTACAGCGGTAACATGCAGGTTTACTATTCCAGTGAATGGGGTTCGAGCCTCAACTCAACTAACTGTTTCTTATATGAGCGGGGGATTTTTCACTGTAGAAAGTTCATCAAGGTAACATTGAATGAATTCCACATGAACAACACTGACTGGAGGCCCATGCCAATTAGAAATATTCAGATGATGGACTTTTAGCAAGTTATTGTCATTCATTCATATAATTCCAACAATTATTACTTTTTTTTTCACTATTTAGCTGTATTTTTATTTTAAGGATCTAATAAATTGCATATATTAAAAGTGTAATTTGTGTGATTTTTAGGTTATTTGTCATTTAGTACAGCTTCTGACTATCAAATCAAAACAGACTTGTGATTTGATTACATAATGCTTGTTAATTCAGAAAAAGAAGTAACTAAATACAAAAATGCTACTTTAAATTTTAACTCTGACAGCATGCTTTCAGTTGATTGATGGCCCATTTATATTTTTGATGAGCTGCAGAGATATTCAAGAAAACTATATTATATATTTTTTAACTTAATATGTAAAAATTTTTTATTTACAATTGTCGTGTTTGTTATTTATTATTCGTTATGTATGAACATTCAGATCAAGCAATAGGCACATTTTTTATAGCCTACCATTTAATTTTCCAGTTTAACTTTTATTTAACTGTAGCTCAAAAAATAAATGAATGCTTTGTAACATTATTTTACAATGACAGAAATTACTGTCTATTCCAAATGCAGTTTGACCTTTTCCATCTTCAGAACACTGAACGAATATTGTTCATGCTAGGGGCCATTTTTTTTCTAGATTGTTTGCAATTTTATAATCTTATAGTCTTATTGAGAAACTGATTATTTCTTACTGACCTGTTTCAGTGTCCCACCAGTTACAATTGTGACCAAGAATTTTTTAAAGTACCACTAACTTTTTAAAAACTTTTTTAAGAAAAAGAACACCATTTGTTTAATTGGGCAATCCAGGGAGTAAAATGCATATGCTGTAGCTTCAATAGCTTTGGATTCACATGCAAATATACTGGGTGATTAATAAGCAAATATCATCTTTAAATAATCTTTTAGCTCATCAAATTGAAGGGGAGGAGCAGAAGCATAAAACTTGGAGAGTCATATAAATTCTATCCAGGTCAAGTAATTTGCACGTATTTGCTGTCTGTGACATCGCAATGGAGGCAAAAGCATTTTACTCAAAGAGAAGTGCTGCTGAGAGGTGATAATAGTTGGGGGGAAGCGGAGATCCATGCGTCAGTAAGTAACTGGCAAAAAAGTTGCAGGATTCATCCTCGTCAAAAACACAGAATTTCTTTGTTACTGGACCCAATCCTACGGAAGCCCTTAACTGCCATGTATTAATTATTTTTCTTTGCCTTTATCCTTTTATTTACATTTGGCACATATTTTATATGTTGATGCTGACAGTTGTGAGGAAGACAGTGTCTTGTTTTTTTTTTTTTTTTTTTTTTTTTTTAAGCTGGAAACCCCCAGAGGTGCCTTTCTTTCAGCAGAGGGAAAGTTTGAAATTATGGCCCTGTGCCATGCATGGGGTTTATTCATGTAAAAAATGAGGTTGCTGGTGCTGGCATCCTTATGGAGGTCTGCAAATAGAGTCTCTGGATTTTCTGTCAGTCTCTTGTTTTTGTAAACTAGCAAGAGCAACCTCAAGATCATCTGTCCTCATCCTACTCAACCTCTCTGCTGTTTTCAACACTGTGAATCATCAGATCCTCCTGTCAGCTCTCTCCAGCCTAGGCATCAACAGAACGGCTCTGCGCTGGGTGGAATCCTATCTCTCAGACAGATCCTTCAAGGTATTGTGGAGGGGAGGTATTTCTGAAACTCAGCAACTCACAGCTGGGGTTCCTCAAGGGTCAGTTCTGGGTCCACTGCTTTTTCTATTTACACTACATATCTGGGGCAGGTGATTGAGTCTCATGGCTTGTCATACCATTGCTATGCTGATGGCACCCAGCTCTATTTGTCCTTCCAGCCTGTGGATCCATCTGTCTCTGCACAAATCTCTGCTTGCCTGTCTGACATCTCTGACTGGATGAGGGAACACCACCTTAAGCTCAACTTGGCAAAATCTGAGCTTCTCGTCATCCCAGCCTGCCCCTCAGTCAACCACAACCTCACTGTACAGCTTGGCTCAACCACACTCAAGCCAACCAGGACAGCCAGGAACCTTGGGGTGACTTTTGATGACAGCTTGACCTTTACAGACCACATTTCAACAACTGCACGGTCCTGTAGGTTCATTCTGTACAACATCAAGAAAGTCAGATGCTATCTCACCGAACAGGATACATTGCTACTAGTCCAGGCTCTTGTTATCTCAAAAATGGACTACTGCAATGCAGTACTCTCAGGTCTCCCAGCCAGTTACACCAAACCCCTTCAGGTGATTCAGAATGCAGCAGCATGCCTCGTCTTCAACCAGCGCAAAAGGACCCATGTCACACTCCTGTTCATCTGCCTCCACTGGCTTCCTGTAGCCGCCCCTGTCAAATTCAAGGCCTATTTGCTCATGTATAAGACCATGTCTGGAACAGCACCCCCCTACCTCAACACTCTCTTAAAGGCTTACGTTCCCTCACACAATCTGTGATCGATTAATGACCCATGCTTAGTAATGCCTACTCAGCGTGGCTCAAGGTCCCTTTCCAGAACCTTCACACTAACCGTCCCTCAGTGGTGGAATGAACTTCCAACCTCAATCCGGACAACAGAATCTGTCACTGTTTTCAAAAAACAACTAAAGACCACCTCTTCCGTGAACACTCAACTAACCCCTAAAACGCCCATTATCCTTAAGATAAATAAATAAATAAATAAATAAAACTTTGGCACTTACACCTCTACTCTGCGCACTTTGATTTTCTAAAACTTAATAAAAAAAAATCTTGTATGGTATCAATACTTGTACTGTTCTCCGCTTGATATATCGCTTTGCTTGTATTTACTCATTTATAAGTTGCTTTGGAAAATAGTGTCTGCTAAATTATAAATGTAAATGTAAGCTTTTCGTGCAGTTTTATTTGAAATATCTTTTGGGTGGAATGGCCTCCCACTTTGGATTTGTGTGGGCCTAGGGTTATGGATCACTTGCACCTGTGCATGGGGTTGGGTGTGGATCATTCCTGCTATTGTTTTGGCCAAGACATTTTCACACCTTTCTTTTCACACCTCCAACACGTAGGTTGGCTGGTCAGATAGAGCTCAACCCTCATAGAGCAGCTGTTCAGTGGGGATAAATACACGGTGGAAAGTAAAAGTAATAGTATTAATAATTGAGTAAGAGTAATAAAGTATAAAATGAGAAGACTACTGAAGTTACTAGTTACTTTGGATCTGATCTGTGTGTGTGTGTTGACACGCTCGCTTCTTCCCCTTCTTCAGGACGCTAAAAATGAGCGGTTGTTGTGTCAGACCACTGCAGTACATCTCGAGGCTTGCGACCTCATTATACGTAATTTAAACTAATTATTAAAACTACATATATTATTAAATATATTATTAAAACTACATTAATATTTAACAGTAATGGAGGAATGGCAGCAAATGTAGCGAAGTAAAAGTATATTTCTGTGATTAAAAATGAACTTGAGAGGGAGTATAAGTATGGCCAGTTAACTATTAAATGTAATTTTTTTTTCAAAAAGTTACTGAAGTAAATGTAATGAAGTAAATGTAGCACGTTACTACCCACCTCTGAGTATCTGTGATAGTCAGGATGTGTAAATAACATTGTAAATATACTCTTTCTGTAATAACACATTTGATAAATGTTGCCACATGTTTAATTTAATTCATAAACTGCTTGAATATTTGGTTTAATTTTGATCGATTCACACAGTAAAGTACAATATAACTCAATTCAATCACGTGGAACCGATGAGCTTTTTTCAGTGTGTGGATTTCTGTGATCACTTTAAACCAGTTTTTAAATAAATTTTAATCTAAATAAAGAACAAAAGAAGATGGAATTCATTCAGCGTTAACTTGAGGAACTTTCTACAGTGAAAAAAACCCCACTCATTTAAAAACATTAAACTGAGCTGAAACTTGAACCCTGGTCTTCGGTACTAAACATGCATGTTACTACTATGCTACACAAATACACATACTGCACATACATTAATATGGTTACATGTACTACGTGACTCGACCATGCTCACTCTAGTGATTAGAAACTTGTTTAAATTAGGTTTATCGTACAAGTTGTTGGGAAACAAAATATTTTTATGTAAACCACACATAATATCTTAAATCTAACCGACCACACATTCCACTGTCTTCAGGCTCAACAATGTTTAATGTGCTCTGCTACTTGTTGTAAAACGGTTCTGAGAGAGGTTCACAGATCCGCAGGCCAAGTACAAACAGATAGAGAAAGAAAGAGCACTGTTTGGTTGGTAAAAGAATCTATGTGTATACAGTGTATGTCCAGGCAGAACTACTGTATCTACTAGCAAGCCATGTTTATTCAAATGAAACATGACTGTCCCCTACTGGTCCTGTATTTCCTGTGCCTGCAGCATGTGTGTGATTCCGCATGATACCGCATTAAATCATAGGATCCCTTTCCCTTTGACTCGCATTTTTAATGGCCACATCTGTAGCAGGTAGTTAACTAAACCACTACATTTATTATGAATGCTGACTTCCACAGCCTATGTAGTGTTCTAAAGGAAGCCAATTGGGATTAGGCAATTGGTTCAGTTTCTTTTATCATTTGGTTGCGTAGCTCTTGCGTTTTGAGCTATTGAAATCTTCAGAGTAAAACACAGACATGTAACAATTACACTGATTATACTGACGTTTTATCTTTCCCCTGTGAAATGTACAGACATTTAATTTTAAAAAAGTTACGTTATTTCAGGACACACACGTATGCACAGACACATGCATGCAGATAAAGTAGATGTTTCAGACAAATGACCTTCCACATCTGAGCAAGACTGCTGTTCGCCTCTCTCTCCTGCCCCTCTACATTACGCGTCGACACACATGCCTAGGATTTGACCGCTGCATTTTTCAGTACGCATGAACAAGTGCATATTTCAAATCTTGAGAATGGGTGGAGACTAGTACAAACCTAGGGTGGACATGCCCTTTAAACAGCTTTGTTGTAATACAGTGCTGTGAAAAAGTATTTGATCCTGGTTTCTTATGTTTTTGTGTATATCTCGTACTAAATTGTTTCAGAAATGAAAACAAAATCTAAGATAAAACATAGGCATGCCGAGTAAGCACAAAATATAGTTTTTAAATGATAATGTTATTTATTGAAGGAAAAAAGTTATCCAATACCAACTCTGCCTGTGTGAAAGTGTGTTTGCCCCCGTAGTTACTAATCCCCCAAATCTATGAAACTGCATTCATAATGGGGTTCAGCTGGACTAGACGCAACCAGGCGTGATTACTGCAACCCCTGTTTAATCAAATCAACACTTACAGTGCCTTCCACTAAT
The DNA here is from genome assembly GCF_001660625.3 of Ictalurus punctatus. Taxonomy (NCBI): domain Eukaryota; kingdom Metazoa; phylum Chordata; class Actinopteri; order Siluriformes; family Ictaluridae; genus Ictalurus; species Ictalurus punctatus. The sequence continues at coordinate 5,144,563 of NC_030423.2, forward strand.
ATTGGCACCCTTGGTAAATATGAGCAAAGAAGGCTGTGAATAATTGTCTTTATTGTTTAACCTTTTGATCTTTTGTTAAAAAAATTCACAAAATACTCTGCTTTAATGGACATTAAAAACAATTCCAAATACAACACAGATTTGTATATAGAAAAAACCTGTGAAATGTATGTGTGGCACAATTATTGGCCCCCTTATGAATTCATATGAAATAAATATATTTTAAGTATATTTCCATTGATTATAATTTTTTTTTTTAGTATAGCTGAGTGAGTCGGAATAGGAAATTGTTCAACCATGTCTTCCTGTTTCACAAATGGGAAGTGGCTATAAGAAAATAGCAAAAGCATTGAAAATGCCCATTTCCACCATCAGGGCAATAATTAAGAAGTTCCAGTCAACTGGAAATTTTATGAATCAAGCTAGAAGAGGACGTGTGTCTATACTGTCTCAAGGCACTGTGAAGAGAATTGCCAAAAAATCTCCAAGGATCACAGCTGGAGAATTGCAGAAGTTAGTTATGTTTTGGGGACAGAAAGTCTCAAAAACTACAATCCAGTGTCATTTACATCACCACAAGTTATTTGAAAGGGTTTCAACAAAAAAAACCCTCTACTCTCATCCAAAAACAAACTCAAGCGTCTTCAGTTTGCCAGACACTACCGGAACTTCAAATGGGATCGGGTTCTATGGTCAGATGAAACCAAAATAGAGCTTTTTGGCAATAAACATCAGAGGTGGGTTTGGCCCACAGAGAGAGGTACTTCATGGGAAGGTACCTAATGCCCACGGTTAAATATGGTGGTGGCCCTTTAATGTTTTGGGGCTGTTTATCTGCCAGAAATGTCAACAAATGAAAACCTGACTGCCTCTGCCAGAAAGCATAAAATGGGCCATGCTTGGATCTTCCAGCAGGACAATAACCCAAAACATCAAAATCAACACAAAAATGGTTTACAGACCACAAAATCAAGGTACTGCCATGGCCATCCCAGTCCCCTGACCTGAACCCATAGACAGCCTGTGGGTGAAATGAAGAGGAGAGTCCATCAGCATGGACCTCGAAATTTGAAGGATCTGGAAAGATTTTGTATGGAGGAATGGTCTCAGATCCCTTCCATGTATTCTACAACCTCATCAGGCATTATAGGAGAAGATTCAGAGCTGTTATCATGGCAAAGATAAGTAGCACAACGTATTGCCTAAAAGGGTGCCAATAATTGAGGCACACATGTATTTAACAAAGATATTTTTTTTGATAAACCTGTGTTGTGTTTGCAATTGTTTGACATCCATGAGAGCAGAGTATTTTTGTGAATTTTTTGAGCAAAAGGTTAAACAATAAAGGCAATTTTTCACCGGCTTCTTTGCTCATATTTACCAAGGGTGCCAATATTTGTGGAGGGCACTCTGTGTGTATGTATGTGTGTATATATATATATATATATATATATATATATATATATATATATATATATATATTAGATAGATATACACACATACACATAAAACGTATATGTGTGAGTGTATAAATTCATAAAGAGCAGGTGGAGAAGCATGTCTCAGATGCTGTCAATGAAATGACAAAATACCTTAGGTCTTAGATGCATGAGAATGTCTTACTTCTGGGGAAAATAAGAGAAGAACATTTCATCTGGGCAGTAGGGTCTGAAATCAGTATTGTTACTATAAAATTTTGTACCACCCCAATTTCCTAAACAGTTGGGACAGTATGGAAAATGCTAATAAAAACGAAGAGGAGTGATTTGTAAATGTATTTTGACTTGTATTTAAACAAAATACTTAAGACAAGGTATTTGATGTTTTACCTAATCAACTCCATAGTTTTTTAAATTGATGCATGCAACATATTCCAAAAAAGTTGGGACAGGGGCAATTTAGGACTAAAAGCGATGTGACAAGTTGAAATAAGGTGATATGAAACAGGTGAGGCAAACGTCTAATCATAGTATATAATGAGCCTCTAAAAAAGGCCTAGTCCTTCAGGAGCAAGGATGGGTGAGGCTCGCCAATCTGCTGGCAGATGCGTCAGCAAATAATCCAACACTTTGTGAACAACATTCCCCAAAGACAAATTGGTAGGATTTGGGGCATTTCACCTTCTACAGTGCACAATATAATTAAAAGATTCAAGGAATCCGGTTAAATCTCGGTGCGTAAAGGGCAAGCTTGAAAACCACTTCTGAATGTGCTTGATCTCCAATCCCTCAGACATCACCGTCTTAAAAACTGTCATGAGTCTGTAATGCATATCCTGACATGGGCTTGGAAAACTTTGGTAAACCTTTGTCAGGCAACACCATTCGCTGCTGCATCCACAGATGTAAATTAAGGCTTTACTATGCAAAGCAGAAGCCATACAGCAACACTGTTCAGAAACACCACCAACTTCTTGCTCTCATCTGAGATGGACAGTAGCACAGTGGAATCATGTTTTGTGGTCCGATGAGTCAACATTTCAAATAGTTTTTGGACAAAACAGCCGTTGTGTTCTCCGGGCCAAAGAGGAAAAGGACCATCCAAGTTGTCATCAGCATCAGGTCCAAAAGCCAGCGTCATCTTATTAGGGTGTGTCATTGACCATGGCATGGGTAACTTGCACATCTGTGAGAGCACCATTAATGCAGAAAGATATGTACATATTTTGGAGCAACATATGCTGCCATCCAGAGCAGGAAAACGCCAAACCACATTCTGCCTGTATTACAAGCACATGGTTGCATAAGCAGAGTATGCGGGTGCTAGCATGGCCTGACTGCAGTCTGACCTGTCTCCAATTTTGAATGTGTGGCCCATTATGACCAAGAAAAGGCAATGAAGGCCCTGTACAGTTGCCCAGCTGAATAAATGCATAATGGATGAATGGGGGAAAATTCCACTTGCTAAACTTAACTCTCCCTCCCTGGCGCTTCCAGCTGCTTCTTTATCTCTCTCTCCCATTGATTAGCCAAATCATTGCAAGGTGTACATCCTCACAGCCTGGCCAGTCCCTCCTCGTCACACTGATGTTACACAGTGGTAAACAGTTGACTGTCCCAAATTTTTTTGGAGTGTGTTGCAGTTATCAGATTTTAAATGAGTGTATATTTTCAAAAATAAATTAAACTTGCTAAGTAAAGCATCAAATGATGTGTTTTCAATATAGTACAGGGTGAATTAAATTTTCAAATTACTTTTTTTTTATTATTATTATTATTATTTTTTTTTGCATTTTCCATACTGTCCCAACTTTTTCTGAATTGGTGTTGTAGAACCAGAAGACATGCCCTCACTGTGGCAACCATATAATGCTCACAGTGCTCACACCTCATACAGCCTTTCTATTTTCACATTAATGTTATTTTTTATTTTTGTGTGCAGCTGCCCAGCTGCACTTGGATGTGTACAATCAATATGGGAAAGAATTTCAGCACCTATGCAAACTATCTCTATTGCTGCTGCCTCCTTTATCTTAAGTGAAAACATGCAACAGTTAATACAGAAGTAATCACGAATGCTTCTGTGATAATATCAAACAATGCTGATCATTCTCAAAGCAGTGCTGAAGTATCTGAAACCCAATGCTGTTTCCTTTATTAAAAAAAAAAATTAATCTCAGCAGCCACTCAAACACAGGGTGGAGAAGACGTGGAACACACAAGTAGATGAACTTTAAATACTATTGCCATTCCTTCTAATTTCAACAGCTATCACAGAAAGCATAGTCTTTATTTCTGTGGTGTCTTTAAAGAGGACAACACTTCTCCCTAAATTTAAGGGAAAGAAAGAAAAAAAATAGGCCTGTTCCTGCACAATCCTTTACCGAATTGGTTACCCACAGGTTCTAGCAGGGTTAGTCTTTTTTTTTTTTTTTTTTTTTTTTAAATGGCTATATACATGATGACCTTTCAGGTGAAAGAAATCTTAATTTCTTACATATTTTTCTATTGTAAGAAAATAGATACATGTATGGTATTTCTGAGGACCTTAGAAAAGAGTTGTTGAGCCATTTTTAAAGAATTTGGACTCCACCAATCCATAGTCAGACATGCGTACAAATGGGGGAAATTCAAAACCATTGTTACCCTCCTTGGGATTGGTTGACCAACAAAGATCACTCCAAGAGCAACATGTTCCACAAGATCATAAAGGAATCCAGGTAACTTTTAAGCAACTAAAGACCTCTTTCATGTTGGCAAATGTTAATGTTCATGAGTCCACCATCAGGAGAACACTGAACAACAATGGTGTGCATGGCAGGGTTGCAAGGAGAAAGCCACTGATCTCCAAAAAGAACATTATTGCCTGTCTACAGTTTATTAAAGATCATCTGGACAAGACAAAAGGCTACTGGAAAGAACCCAAGGCTATTGGATGAGACCAAAATAAAACCTTTTGGTTTAAATGAGAAGTGTTATGTTTGGAGAAAGGAGAACAATGCATTCCAGTATAAGAACCTTATCCCATCTGTGAAACATAGACTGTGTTTACATGGACAGCAGTAATCTAATTATTGACCTTACTCTGAGTAAGATAATATTGTGATTAAGGTGTTTACGTGAGTCGCTATTAGAATACTCCTTTCATGTTCCCGTTTTACATGTTATAGAACATAGTTCAATTAACGGCACATGTCATTACGTCACCGCACCACACCGTCCGACGTTCCCACCAGAATTTCACGTATCAACATACAGTCTTCGTTATGGTACCGTATGCAGTTCTGGGTGTTTTTATTTTATTTTTTTTTACAGACGCTTTAAGTGCAGTTAATTATTTATCATGCTGTACGTGCAAATAGATAACTGCTTGAAGTCGTGGGCGGGGTCAGAAACCGCGTACTTAAAGTCTATATAATAGCCGAGATACATGTATTTTTCCCCACTACAGGCCTATAGTAGGCAAGTATGCAGTTTGGGACGCAGCCGTACTCTCTTGTTTGCCATAAAATGTTGAGCACTGCTGTGTGTGATCATGTCCTGTCGCAAAATGCGGTGAAAACTCTCATACGTCGTTAATAATGTGATTAAGGTGTTTACATGTCTATAATACACGTCGATAATGCAACCAAAACAGGAATACTCCACATGTCTTAATTCGATTAGTGTTTACTTCGAGTATGGCCTTAATCAGGTTAAGGTAATTAAAAATGGCTGTTTACATGGCAGTTTCTTAATCACAGTATTGTCTTAATTGGGTAAATAGTGGATTATTGTTTTCCATCTAAACGCACTGATTGATGGAACAATGAAGTTTGAATTATACTAGCAAATTCCAAACGAAAATGTCAGGGCATCTGGGTCATGCAGGAAGACCCTAAGCACACGTTATTCTATCAAAGAATGGTTAAAGAAGAATAAAGTTAATGTTTTGGAAAGGCCAAGTCATAGTTCTAAACTTTATCCAATAGAAATGTTGTGGAAAGACCTGAAGCAAGCAGTTCATATGAGGAAACCAACCAATCCACCAGAGTTGAAGCTGTTCTGTACTAAGGAATGGGTTAAAATTCCTCCAAACCAATGTCCAGGACTGGTCAACAGTTATGTTTAGTTGCAGGTATTGCTGCACAAGGGGTTCTCACCAGATACTGAAAGCAAAGGTTCACATACTTTTGCCACTCACATATATGTAATATTGGGATAATTATCCTTAATAAATAAACAGAGAATTATAATATTTTTCTCTCATTTCTTTAATTTGGTTCTCTTTATCTACTTTTAAATCTGATGAGGCTTTAGGTCATATTTATATAGAAAATTATATTCTCTAAATTTTCAAGCATCACTGTATGTATGACCCTCAAAAGTATAGGGTGCAACATCTCCACTATTATGGTTTTTAAAGGGTGTAAGGAATAATGAAAATATATTTCCTTTTTCAGAATCCTCTCTGGATTTTTTTATTTATTTGAAATTAGTTATTTTTGGGCCAAGTCATTAAAGTGCATAAACATCCACTGACTGGCTAGAAGTCTGAATCAGAGAGGAAAAGGTTTTGCACCTAGAAACCATATGGGAACTGAGAGTACTCCAGTGATGCTGAATTATTTCAGTGTCCATTATTATTGCTAGATGTCCACAGATCATTACTTTGGTCTAATAGCCTCTGAAATTAATTCTAAATATGAGCCCAATATGAGACTATAACTGCTACACAGAATTGTCTATATCAGACGTCTTCAATCATTTTCCCCATAAGGCCCACTTCACAGTTTGAATACCTCTGGTCTATATCATAGTAAGAGGTGGATGAGGATTTATTGTGGGATTTGGTACTCACGCATTATATGAAATCCCGATTAAACAGATATGTGCCTGTACGTCATTTACTTTTTATCTTGTCCATTAATGTCAAACCATACCCAGAGTGAAAATACAAACAGATAAAATTGTAATATAGTGTTACTGGAAAGCATTGTGGGTGGATGAATGAAACCCTGCCAATGAGGCAAAACTCCTCCTACTCACTCACTTTTTGCTTTCAGCCTACTTCGAATAATGGGTAAAAAAAAAAAAAAAAAGTCTCATATGAAGATATGGGGTGGGGGGTGGGGGTAAGAAAAATGAACAAAAGAAAAAGTGTGTGTGTGTGTGTGTGTGTGTGTGTGTGTGTGTGTGTGTGTGTGTGAGATATGGTGGCAGTTGAAAGTTAGAATGACTTATTTAAAAATTGGCAAACAAATCTCAAACATTAAGCATGATTGTGGTCACAAATAGGGTCAGGCGGTGTACAAGCAGAGAATCAAACACCAGAAAAACAAAAACCACATCAAAAACCAGAATAACACACAGGATATAAAGTTTGGTAACGTCTGGCAAGAACACACTGAATGGATATTTTGTGTGGAACAATGAAACTCATGAACTTAAATACACAGACTAATCAAAGGAAGGAGTGAAAACAGATGAGAGTAATCATGACACATTAGGACCACAACCAAGACATAAACCAAAACAAAATGCACATGGCCATATAAACAAACACACAAAAAAGCACTGACAGCTGCAGCACACAATGAGATGCACAGCACGCGCTGAGAAGGGGACAGAGTGCCAGACAGGAGTCCATGAATATGTCTGCCAGCACCTACACTCCAGTAAGTCGTTCCATATTAATTTTCCTTTGTGATTGCACTGCAGCTCGAGCAGCATGCTGAGAGAGCTAATTAGCAGAGCCCACCTCAGTGTGCCCAACCCAGCAATATTCCTGTAATAAACCCTGCAACCAAGCTCCTCTTCCCTCTAGTCCCCCCCCCCGCACATGCACAGAAAGACACACACACACACACACACAGTTCATAAATACTGCTCCCTCAGACATATATGCCACACTTTCACAGCCTCACTCACACTTTCATTAGATGAGGATCAATCATCTGCTCACTCTGGGTAATCAAAATTTAATTTCATGCATTTCAAATTTTAATCTGTTTATTGTTATACCCCAAACTGTCATTATTGCATGCTAAGTCTCTGCTGTGTAGTTTTCATCTGCTACATAATGGACAAGAATCCTTGTTTTCATGACATGGATGTGGTGCCTAAACACTGTATAATTATGAATCCAGACAGAAAATCTTTACTTCTTCCTCTCTCATTTAGACTAGCAAGCTTAGCATCATGACTGACTCATCTGCATACATATAGCAGTAATTTGCCTTATATTAGAAGACACTTACCCATGTGCTAAGTGTGTAATTTTGCTTAAATTTTGTATGTGTATATTATTACATGTATGTATGTCTTTCTGAAACTGCTGATTTGCATTTAATTATGCCCACAATACTCTATAAAAGGTCAAGCACACAAAGGGACCACGAAATGACAGTGGGGGAAAAAAAAGGCAGAAAGTGACTCACTCCTATGCCAATAAAAAATATGTAGCAGTGTGCCAGCACCTGAAAAGGTCAAAATCTAGAGACAAATTGCAGAAAATGTAAATTAGGTGTGAATTAAGTGAGGTGAAAAGAAAATGGTGAAATGAAAATGGAGAAGAAAAAAACATCTACACCCATCTGTACCCAGGTTATCATGCACACCAAACTTGTCACACAGGGTTTTAAATTGTTAAGTGTCTTGACTGATGTGCTGGATCTGAAGTGTTGCACAGTATTAAAAAAGAGTGTTGTGGCAAAAGGAAAAGATTTATTAGCCAACTTTCATCCTCCAAAATAAAATCATACTGGTCTTTAAACATTCTTTCCCTCATAAGCAAGACTTGTACACAAATAAATATGTTCATAATCAGCTTGATAAATGCACATTGTCCCTTATCTTATACCCTTTGTCCCAAACCGAGACAATGCTCAATCTGTCTAAGCAGAACGAGAGAAAACTATTGCAGCATAGGGAAAAATATAAGAATAGAGAGGACCTCCATGTTTATTTACTGTAAATGGGATTTTACTGCATAAGTAGTGTGCTTACAGATGATTAGCTATTAGTTTTAAAGATCAATGGGCAAAAGTTCAATGTGATTGAAAAACCAAGAAAAAAGAGTAGAGAATAATGTTTACTCTTATACAGTATAACAAGCTCCAGGCTAGCGCCCTCTCTCCTTTTATGTTTTAAATACTATGATTATGATCTAAATACTGAACAAGTCTCAACAGAGACTGAAGCAGCATGCACTGATTTTCCATTTACAATGGATCCAGCTCATCTTGAGAGATTAACAGAGCACAATCTATTAGCATCATTAACATCATCTCAATAAGCTCCACCTATAATCTTGTTAAGAATTGAATGATCTAATTTGCCTAAGATACAATTTCCATTAATTTTCCAACTGAGGCTCATCCATGTCAGCCCCTCAGGATTTTCTTGGTCTGTATATTTGAACTCTGCACTTGCATGGCATCATGTTCCTCATTGATATTATTATTCTGATGTTTCGTATGTTTTAAAAATTTTCCAGTATAAGGACATCATTAAGCAAATGTGTGAAATCGGATTTCTTCAGTGTGGTACCTTCCATACCCAGGGATTGAGGAAAATGCGACGTCATGGAGCCATCATCAAAACCTAGCCGGCATCCACCAGATGCAACATCAGGCCCTCCTTGAGCTAAGCTCAGATCAGGACTGCACTTCCAGGCCCTTCTCCAAGCCCAGATAGAGGATCGGCAGGTGCTACACAGCCTGGTCCAGCCGACAGGTACTCCAACAGTGGCCATGGCCCACATCACACTCCACAAGATGGGACTGCAGGATGACCCGGAGCTTTTCAAGCATGCTGCGGCCATGTGGGGATGGCCAGAATCATAGTGGGCGGTCCGCATGCTGCTTCTACTGTTGGTGGAAGCCCAACTTGTGGCCCAACAGCTTCTGGTCAAAAGTTTGCTGGAGTACCTGGACATGAAGTTGGCCATATTGCAACGGTTTGGCCACAACCAAAAACAGCACCATCAGTGGTACCGCTTGCTGAGGCTCAGTGAGCTCCGGCTGGGTCGTACAATAGTGCAACATGGTTGGGGATGTATGCAGCATTGGAGAGGGGGGCATTGCCTGGGCCTTTGATGTCAGCTCCACATCAGCAACACTGGATGTGACTTATGACGATCCTCTCGAAGCACTTCATCACTATTGGAGACTAGTAGGGTCACTAATGGAGATACATATATACAGTATCTCACAAAAGTGAGTATGCCCCTCACATTTTTGTAAATATTTGATTATATCTTTTAATGTGACAACACTGAAGAAATGACACTTTGCTACAGTGTAAAGTACTGAGTGTACAGTTTGTATAACAGTGTAAATTTGCTGTCCCCTCAAAATAACTCAACACACAGCCATTAATGTCTAAACCGCTGCCAACAAAAGTAAGTACACCCCTAAGTGAAAATGTCCAAAGTGGGCCCAAAGTGTCAATATTTTGTGTGGCCACCATTATTATCCAGCACTGCCTTAACCCTCTTGGGCATGGAGTTCACCAGAGCTTCACAGGTTGCCACTGGAGTCCTCTTCCACATGACGACATCACGGAGCTGGTGGATGTTAGAGACCTTGTGCTCCTCCACCTTCTGTTTGAGGATGCCTCACAGATTCTCAATAGGGTTTAAGTCTGGAGACATGCTTGGCCAGTCCATCACCTTCACCCTCAGCTTCTTTAGCAAGGCAGTGGTCATCTTGGAGGTGTGTTTCGGGTTGTATGCAGGAATACTGCATACTGATCATGCTCTGCTTCAGTATGTCACAGTACATGTTGGCATTCATGGTTCCCTCAATGAACTGTAGCTCCCCAGTGCCGGCAGCACTCATGCAGCCCCAGACCATGACACTCCCACCACCATGCTTGACTGTAGGCAAGACACACTTGTCTTTGTACTCCTCACCTGGTTGCTGCCACACACACTTGACACCATCTGAACCAAATAAGTTCATCTTGGTCTCATCAGACCACAGGACATGGTTCCAGTAACCATTTCCTTAGTCTGCTTGTCTTCAGCAAACTGTTTGCGGACTTTCTTGTGCATCATCTTTAGAAGAGGCTTCCTTCTGGGACGACAGCCATGCAGACCAATTAGATGCAGTGTGCGGCGTATGGTCTGAGCACTGACAGGCTGACCCCCCACTCCTTCAATCTCTGCAGCAATGCTGGCAGCATTCATACGTCTATTTCCCAAAGACAACCTCTGGATATGATGTTGAGCACGTGCACTCAACTTCTTTGGTCGACCATTGCGAGGCCTGTTCTGACTGGAACCTGCCCTGTTAAACGGCTGTATGGTCTTGGCCACCATGCTGCAGCTCAGTGTCAGGGTCTTGGCAATCTTATTATAGCCTAGGCTATCTTTATGTAGAGCTTTTCAGATCCTCAGAGAGTTCTTTGCCATGAGGTGCCATGTTGAACTTCCAGTGACCAGTATGAGGGAGTGTGAGAGCGATGACACCAAATTTAACACACCTGCTCCCCATTCACACCTGAGACTTTGTAACACTAACAAGTCACATGACACCGGGGAGGGAAAATGGCTAATTGGGCCCAATTTGGACATTTTCACTTAGGGGTGTACTGACTTTTGTTGCCAGTGGTTTAGACATTAATGGCTGTGTGTTGAGTTATTTTGAGGGGACAGCGAATTTACACTGTTACACAAGCTGTACACTCACTACTTTACATTGTAGCAAAGTGTCATTTCTTCAGTGTTGTCACATGAAAAGATATAATCAAATATTTACAAAAATGTGAGGGTTGTACTCACTTTTGTGAAATACTCTCTCTCTCTCTCTCTCTCTCTCTCTCTCTCTCTCTATATATATATATATATATATATATATATATATATATATATATATATATAAAATGCCTTTGGGTCAGCTTATTCACTGCCACGTTTTCAGTTATCACTGTTATGCTGATGATTTTCAAATCTATACAGCTTACAGCTTGTAGCTCTGCTCCCACTCTCCAGACTGGTCCAGTATCAGCATGTGTCATTGAAATAAAACAATGGCTTAACTCCAGTTTTTTAAAACAAAACATGGACAAAGCTGAGATCATTATTATCAGAACACCAACACTTAAAATATTCTTTATGACCTTACTTACTGTGTTCTTACTGTGACATTGATAGCACTATCATTAAACCATGTAGTACTGTAAATCATCTTTGATCCCTCCATGACCTTTGAAGCTCATATAAACTCAGTTTCTAAAATTAGTTTCTTTCACCTGAGTCGCATTTCTCTCCTCTGTCCCTTCATTAACCTCATAGATGCTGAAACACTGGTTCATGCAATTATTTCCTCAGGGCTTGACTATTGCAATGCTCTCCTCATTGGTCTACCTGCTAATTCTATTGCTAGGTTGCAATATAGTCAAAACTCTGTGGCTAGACTTCTCACACATACCAAGCACTCAGCTCACATTACTCCAATCCTCTCTGAACAGCATTGGCTACTAGTTTCATTTCGCATTATGTATAAAATAATCCTGCTCACATTTAAATCACTTCACGGTTTGATACTTTTCTATCTTAGTGAACTGCTTCTCCCCTACCACCTAACCCGCTCTCTCAGGTCCTCTGGGCTTGGACTTCTCTCTGTCCCTAGATTTCGTCTCTCAACCATGGGTGGCAGGTCTTTCAGTGTTGTAGCACCTAAAATCTGGAGTTCTCTCCCTCTGACTCTTCGCAGCATCACATCCATCTCTGAGTTCAAATCACAATTAAAAACGTATCTGTTTTCTCAGTGTTATCTGTCCTAATCTGTTATAATGCATTTCTCAGTGACTGTACTGTGTATTTCTTTTCTGTGTTTGGTAACTCATTGTTTTTCACATTGTGTGTTTGTCCATGATTGTATGATTGTTCATTGTTTATGTGTCATTGTATTGCTCTGGAAAAGCGCTATATTAATTAAACATTATTATTATTATTATTACTATTGTTAACTAATAATAATAGTGTGTGTGTGTGTGTGTGTGTCTATATATATATATATATATATATATATATATATATATATATATATATATATGTGTGTGTGTATATATATATATATTGTAGGGAGTTAGCTAGGGGGAAGGGCAGAGCACAGACCCACAAGAGACAGGTTGCAGTTATAAAGGGTGTTTTATTTTAGCTTAGTGCGAGTGTGTGTGAGTGCGTGGGGTGTGTGGCTGTCGCGTGACCTTCTTGAGGGCGTGTCGGGGTTCCCGAGGCGAGGGCGTGGGTCTCCCGTCCCGTCATCCACCGGTGCGTGCGTTTTCACCGCCCGGTGGCCTCGTCCATGCTCACACCTTCGGGGAGAAGAGGGGAGAGAGAGAGAGAGAGAGAGAGAGAGAGAGAGAGAGAGAGAGAGAGAGAGAGAGAGAGAGAGATAGATAGATAGATAGATAGATAGATAGATTAGTGGTCTGCGTGAGTCAATATTACCGGTGTGCTCCGCGCTGGCGCGTCTGTAGGCTGCTGAAGAGCACGCACGGATTCTGTTCCTTCACCGTCGGTCTTCCTCCTCCCGTATGGCTGGAAGCGCGCCCTTTTATCCTCCTCCTCTGTCGCCTGATTGGTGGACTTTTCCTGCCTGACTCCCCAACCGCCGGCCGGCGTAGTGTCAGTGGTCCCGCCCCGCCGTGCCGGTCCTTCCGGCTGCTGGTGTGTTTGGCACGAGGCTGTCCGCTTCGTGCCGGTGCGGCAGTTGGGGAAGGAGCGCCTTTCTTCTCCTACGCGCCAGCTGTCGGTCCGTCACGAAAGTACCCCCCCTCAGCTCCGAGCCTACTGCCGCTCGGTGGTGGGCCCAGAGTGCGTCTCGTCGAGAGAGCCCATCTGCGTTGCCATGCTGGGCCCACGCCCGGTGCTTAACCTGGAACGAGAAATCTTGCAAGGCGAGAAACCAGCGTGTTACCCGGGCGTTTGTGTCCTTGGCTTTGGCCATCCACTGCAGGGGGGCGTGGTCAGTTACGAGGACGAAGTGCTGGCCAGCCAGGTAGTACCGCAGCTCCTCGATGGCCCACTTTATCGCCAGGGCCTCTCGCTCGACGGCTGCGTATTTCTTCTCTGCAGGGGATAACTTCCGGCTGATGTAGAGGACCGGATGTTCTTTGATCGTCATAAGTCACATCCAGTGTTGCTGATGTGGAGCTGACATCAAAGATTTGCGAGAGGACAGTGCCAAGCCCGGTCTCGGACGCATCAGTGTGCACGGTGAATGGGAGGTCGAAGTCCGGATTACGCAGTACCGGCGCGCTGGTGAGGGCCCCTTTCAGGGCCTGGAAGGCCCTCTCTGCGTCGGCTGACCACCTGACCCGGTCTGGCTGGCCCTTCTTGGTGAGATCTGAGAGGGGGGAAGCTACAGCTGAGAAGTTAGGCACAAACCTCCGGTAGTACCCCGCCAACCCCAAGAAGGCCCGTACCTGTTTCTTTGAAGTGGGACGAGGGTAGTCCTTTACGGCCTCGATTTTCTTCGCCTGTGGTTTTAGCATCCCCCGGCCGATGCGGTACCCCAGGTACTGGGCCTCAGTCAGCCCTAGATGGCACTTCTTGGGGTTGGCCATCAGGCCGGCCTCCCGGAGCGCCTTCAGGACCTCCCTAAGATGGAACAGGTGGTCGGCCCATGTGGAGGAGTGGATGACTACGTCGTCCAGGTAGGCAGCGGCAAACGTGCGGTGGGGCCGCAGGAGGATGTCCATCAACCGCTGGAACGTGGCGGGTGCCCCGTGTAGCCCAAAGGGGAGAACCCGGTACTGCCAGTGGCCGGTGGCCGTGCTGAAGGCCGTCTTGGGTCTGGCCTGCGGCACCAGCGCAACTTGCCAGTAGCCCTTGGTCTGGTCCAAGGTGGAAATGAACCGGGCCCTCCCCTGCCTTTCGACGAGATCGTCCACTCTGGGGAGGGGGTAGCTGTTGAACTCGGACACCTGGTTCAGTCTCCGGAAGTCGTTGCACAGCCGCATGCTCCCGTCTGGCTTTGGCACGACGACGATGGGGCTGGACCAGGGGCTGCTGGACTCCTCTATGACGTGGTCCCGTAGCATCCGACTGATTTCCTCCTCAATGGCTTTGCGTCGGGCCTCTGGGACACGGTAGGGCCGTTGTCTCACCACTACACCGGGGGGAGTTTTGATCTCGTGCTGGACCAGCTGGGTCATCCCCGGGGAGGCCGAGAACACATCCGAGAACTGGTCGATCAGCTCAGTGAGCTCCTGTCTCTGGGCGGGGGTGAGGTCCTCCCCTAACCCGACCAAGGTACGCTTGCCATGGTCCGAGTCCCGGGTTGCGTACGCCGACACTACTGGGGCCGGTTCTATCCACTTCTTCAGGAGGTTCACGTTGTAGAGCTTCTCCTCTGCACGCTTACCGGGCTGTTGCAGGCGGTAGTTGACCGGGCCCCGGCGCTCGAGGACTGTATATGGGCCTTGCCACCGGGCCAGGAACTTACAGGCGCTGCTGGGCACTAACAGGAGGACCCGGTCCCCCGGCTGGAATTCTCGGGGCTGTGCTGGGCGGTTGTACACTTTTCTTTGCTCCTCCTGCACAGCGTGCATGTGCTCCCGGACTATGGGAGCTACCCGGTCGATCCTCGCTTGCATCTCCTGCACGTATTCGACGAGCGAGCGGAAGGGGGACGGTTGCTCCTTCCAAGCTTCACGTGCCACTTACAACAGTCCCCGTGGGTGCTGGCCGAACAGGAGCTCAAAGGGGGTGAAGCCCGCGGACGCCTGGGGGCACTCTCGGACGGCGAAAAGCACGTAGGGAAGGAGGAGGTCCCAGTTCCTCCCCTCCTCGTCCACCACCCGACGCAGCATCCGTTTGAGAGTCTGGTTAAATCTCTCAACTAGCCCGTCGGTTTGGGGGTGGAAGACCGACGTCTTGAGGTGCTTCACCTGCAACAATCGACACAAGTTGGCCATTAATTTAGATACAAAAGGCGTACCTTGGTCGGTCAACACGTCCTTTGGAATCCCCACCCGACTGAACAGGAGTACCAGCTCCCTGGTGATGTTCTGGGAGGTGGCCTTGCACAGTGGCACCGCCTCGGGGTACCGAGTGGCGTAGTCCACAATGACTAGGATGTACTCGTGGCCCTGGGCAGACTTGGGTAGGGGGCCCACGAGGTCCATGCCCACACGCTCGAAGGGGACGCTGATGATGGGTAGCGGGATAAGGGGAGCGGGGGGGGGGCCGCCGTGGAGCCTTGTGCTGGCACTGCGGGCATTGCTGGCAGAAGGCCCGGACATCCGCATCCATCCCGGGCCACACAAAGCGATCCCTCAGCTTCTCCAGGGTCTTTCGTGGCCCCAGGTGGCTGCCGAGTGGATGTGTATGGGCCAGATGCATGACGGTGGGTGTCCTCGGTTTGGGGACCACCAGTAGGTCCACCTGCTCCCCGCGGCGGCAGACCCATTGGTAGAGGAGCCCGTTCCGGACGAGGAAGTACGAAGCGGGGAGTCTCAGGTCGGGACTCTGGTCGACCCCCTCTATCAGTCGCACCTGGGCCCAGCAGTGCTTCAGACGGTCGTCCTCCTTCTGCTCCCGTCCGAACTTCCCCTCCCGGTTCACCTGGGAAAAGACAGACCACAGAGGGTTAGTAGGTTGTGGGGTCTTACCTTCCGTGGAGGTCTCTCTGCTGTCCTGGGCCAGGTAGGCCTGCCGGGCCCGGCTCCTCTTTGTGCGTCGCCGCGGTCTTGACGGCTCGGCTGTCGGTCCCATCGGGAATCCGGGCCAGTCCCTCCCAAGGAGCAGGGGTACCAGGAGCTTGGGGATCAGGCCCACCTGGAGGGGCCACACCCCGGTTTCGCCCCGGATCTGGACCTCAGCTGCGGGAACTTCCCGGGTGTCCCCATGGACGCAGGTTACGGTGAGGACTCCCCCCGGGCGACGTCCCTTGAGTAGGATGGCGGGCCGGGCGAGGGTCACCGTGCTCCCGGTGTCCAACAGGGCGGTTACCGGGTTCCCCTCGACCCACACCGTCAGGGACGGGACCTGCGGCGGCTGTTGTAGGTGGAGGGCGCAGCCCGGCAGCCATGGCTTCGAAAGCGGCCGGGCGGGTTCCCTCTCCGGCTCCGTAGGCATGGGCTCGTCCGGGGGGGTTCCAGGAACGGGCGACCTCTGGCGAGCCCTCCAGGCGTGGGGACCGGCTGGCGGTCGGGCCGGGGGCCAGGGGCACCGCGGGGTCGGTCGAGGGGCGGCTGCTCACCGTGGCCGAGCTCCAGGGTGGCCATGGTTCGTTCGAGGGCTGTCAGGAGCTCCTGGGGCGTGGTCGGGGCTTGTGCCCCCACTGCCTGGCGCTCTGTCCGGGGTAATGCCCTCAGAAAGCGGTCGACCACCACTTTTTCTGTCACCTCCGCGGCGGTATGCTGATCCGGCCGGAGCCATCTCTTGGTGATCCGGAGGAGGGTGTTCAGCTGGCCGCGTGGTCGGGCCCCCGGTTGGTAAGTCCAGCGATGGAAGTCTGTCACCGCCTGGTAGGGGGTTCGCCCACACCCTGCCAGGACCCCCTCCTTCATGGCGGCATAGTCGGCAGCCTCCTCTGGCTCGAGGGCGTAGTAGGCCGTCCGCGCCTCTCCCGTGAGCGCGAGGCCAGTCGTCGCGATCCCATCCTTCCCGGCGGGCAATACCCTCGAAGGTCTCAAAGTACGCCTCAAGATCTTCTTCGGGGCCGAGGTGGGGAAGCAGGTGGCGGATCTCGCGGCCCGGATTGGGGAGGGGCACGGTGGCTGCGGGGGTCTCCGTCCTCAGGTCAATCAGCGCCTGGGTGGCGACCTGAAGGCTCTCGGCGAGCTGCTGGGTCACTGCTTGCTGCAGGAAGCTGGCCTCCAGCAGGTGCTTCAATGTGGGATCCATGGTTGTCTTCGCCTTTTTTCCTCTCTCTTTTTTTCTCTCTCAGGGCCTCCCCCCCCCTTTTTATTTATTTATTTATTTTTTTTTTTTTTTTGTGCTTGTTGCAGGCGAGTCTATGCTCCTATGCCTGCATCCTCCACCAGTGTAGGGAGTTAGCTCGGGGGAAGGGCAGAGCACAGACCCACAAGAGACAGGTTGCAGTTATTAAGGGTGTTTTATTTTAGCTTAGTGCGAGTGTGTGTGAGTGCGCGGGGGGTATGGCTGTCGCGTGACCTTCTTGAGGGCGTGGGTCTCCCGTGCCGTCATCCACCGGTGCGTGCGTTTTCACCGCCCGGTGGTCTCGTCCGCGCTCACACCTTCGGGGAGAAGAGGGGAGAGAGAGAGAGAGAGAGATTAGTGGTCTGCGTGAGTCAATATTACCGGTGTGCTCCGCGCTGGCGCGTCTGTAGGCTGCTGAAGAGCACGCACGGATTCTGTTCCTTCACCGTCGGTCTTCCTCCTCCCATATGGCCGGAAGCGCGCCCTTTTATCCTCCTCCTCTGTCGCCTGATTGGTGGACTTTTCCCACCTGACTCCCCAATCGCTGGCCGGCGTAGTTTCAGCGGTCCCGCCCCTCCGTGCCGGTCCTTCCGGCTGCTGGTGTGTTTGGCACGAGGCTGTCCGCTTCGTGCCGGTGCGGCAGTTGGGGAAGGAGCGCCTTTCTTCTCCTGCACGCCGGCTGTCGGTCCGTCGCGACAATATATATATGTGTGTGTATGTATGTATGTATGTATGTGTATATATATATATATATATATATATATATATATATATATATATATATATATATATTTGTGTGTGTGTGTGTGTGTATATATATATATATATATATATATATATATATATATATATATATATATATATATATATATATAAAATATGTGTATTGTGTGTGTGCTCATAATCCTAAGCATACCACCTCGTCTTACAGTGGTGCTTCAAAGTTTGCGAACCCTTTAGAGTTCTATATATCTGCATAAATATGGCCAAAAACATCATCAGATTTTTACACAAATGCTCAACATAGACAAGAAGCACCTAGTAAAACAAATTAGAAAAATATTATACTTGATAAATTATTTATTGAGGAAAATAATCCAATATTACATATCTGTGAGTGGCAAAAGTATGTGAACCTCGAGGATTAGCAGTTAATTTGAATTAAAATCAGGTGCTATAATCTGAGATAAAGAGGAAGTTAATGTGAGCTGTATTAAGTTTGTCTCGGGCTATTACACTTTCACATACACCTCACTGTACATTAACTGGGCAGTTAACTATTGGAAAAAGTTAATTTTTTAGATTTCTTCTTTTGGTTGACAGTCTGGGCATGGTCTGTTATTATTATTATTATTATTATTATTATTATGATAATGATGATGATGATGATGATTATAATGATGATGATGATGGCTATTATTATTATTATTATTATTAGTAGTAGTAGTAGTAGTAGTATAATTAATTAATTAATTATTACCACTATGCCCTGAAATCAAAGAAAAACATAACTTTATTCAACTCCTGAACCAGATGCCCTGTGGAACTTTCTGGTAAACTTTCTATGTAATGTCACTGAGTAAGCAAACTAAATATGTTTTGGAACAATATGTCTTTCCTAAATCAAGAAACTGTTATTTAGAGTACAGTTGACAACAATAGCCATCTAATAATACTGTATTTTAACAGATTTGCTTCAGTTTTTGGTTTATTAAATTCCATAAAGATCAGACAAGTTCCCTGGTTGCAGAATCTACGATATAGCTGGAGTGTAAAAAGAGATCCTTTAAGCATCATTTCACTATAATGCCTCAATGATTTTCTGAGAAGATTATCTTTTAATAACATTAGAGAATGATAATTTAAGAAGGCAGAAAAACACACTAATGAACATACAAATTTTACATAATTTTTAAAATGAATTATTGTGTGGCAAGCCCAGCCGATATATGTAGCTCTCAAAAAATTTAATAATAATATTCTGTTTGTACAGCAGTATAATAGAAATATGATTTTATTTTGGAGCTCAGTAAGGTAGGTCTGAGCTTGGTCAACTTTGATCGTCATTGTTGAAATGTGCAATATAACGCAATATAACGCTCCATTGCTTTTAAATGCACACCAGCGGATCTCAAATATGGCAGCTAACTGGAAACAAGTGATATTGCAGATTTGGTGACATAAGTGACATACCAAATCTTTCTTTTAATTAATTTATTAATGTAGGACACTTTTACACACTGAAAATGTTCAGTGCATGGACTTTACTACTTTAAATGAATACTAACTGAAAATTATGCCATCTCTTAAATAAAAGAAGATGAAAGATTTATTTTGCTTATTTGCTGGTGTTTTTAAGCTTTTTTTTTTTTTGCTCATTTGCACTCACCCTACAAGAAAGTATATCATGAACACTTTACAATAAATAGATAAACGATTATGAATATAATAGATTATGACTATGAAAAGGGCAGTTTATCTTAGCCAATCCACCTACTTGGATTCTCTGGAGGTGGCATGTTTTAACAAGGTGGCAGGAAACCAGGGAACCCACAGGACATCCACATGAACACAGGGACAGAAACTTCCTTTCAAATTTCTCCTTCAGAGATCAAAATAGTACATCTATCTATCCATCCATCCATCCTTAAAACTAAACTCCACACAGTCAACCAAGCTCAGGATTGAATGCTACCCACTTTTCCATTGTGTGATATTTCTAAAAGTGCAAAATATAGTGTGTTGTATGCAAATAGATTAATTTAACGCTCACAATGTAATTTCACTGGGGATGGTGATTGCATGCACAGATTAGCATGATTTAAGACCATAGTTTAGACCATGTCCATTTCCATCAATTCAAAAATGAATGACCATTTACTGTGTTTTACTAATGAGAAGGTTTATCAAGATTGTGCCATAGTATCTCAAAATGACAAAGTTTCTTAAAATGATAATTGAACAGTATTGCATAATAGTATATTGTAATTTCTGATTAGACATATACAACATGTTTGCACCTCCAATAAATGCCACTAGCATTTTAAATAGAGCTTGTTAAAACATTTTTATTCAAACATACATTATTAGCAGTGTTCACATTGTATTTTGATCAGTTTTCATGCAATTATTTCTGTGTGGTGGTTTTCATTTGGATTTTTCTGTGATTTTCTTTGAGACATTACTGTTACTATCAAGTTCAAATGGCAAACACAATAAGGTAATTTATATATTGTTTCCAACTCCTTAAGTTATTTATTATATATCACAACACAGGGCTTATATGTTCATTTATTTAAAATTAATAGGCAGAGAAGAGAACAAGGTGGCCAAGATGTAGGTTGCTTAGCTTGTTTAGATTTGAATGATGTCCTTTCCTTTATTTTTTCCTTTACCTGAAGGCCTAGTCTGTAAAATTAAGTATTGATTATGTATTACATGTAGCATTAGTATCAATAACTAAAATTTTCATCTCCATCTGACTTTTTTTTATAGCTACGGGACACAAAGTCAACAGACCAGAATACAACACTGATGCATTTCTTGGCTGAGAAATGTGAGGAGATGTATCCACAGATCCTGAAGTTCCCTGATGAGCTGGAGCATGTGGAGAATGCCAGCAAAGGTAAAACACTTCTCATACTCACATAATTAATGGCATACACTGCTTTTACAATCACCAATGTACACATGTTCATAACTATATATAAAGATGCCTATTTTTTAAACCGTATTGTACCAGTTTGTCAAGAATCTTATTTGTGCTTTGTGCAAGGGCTTCTTGATTCATGGGAATGTCTTAATTCACCATATATTTTCAACACTTGCAGTATTGCAATGTAGCTGTTCTTTCACCTGGTAGTTTCAGTGCATCATTTTAGTGAACTTCTTTTGTTTTTTATGGACTGGTATCTGATTAATATGACAATTAGTATTAGAATGCTAAATGATTGCCTAATTAACTTGGCAGTTACGCTTGTGTTTTCTTTGTGTTGCAAAAATCCTATCTTGTAGTAATTTGCATAGTTTAATCTTTTGATATTTTTGCCTTTATTTCATATACTATGCATCACAATTTTTTGCAAGACTTCTAGGAAATCATTTGTCAGTAGCTGAGGGACCCTTTTAGCCATTTATTTTGATGAATATGTTTTACAGTATAACCCTAGAGATTAGGTCGAGGCATGACAAATGTAATTAGAACTCTTAACATTAGAACTATTAACACAACTTCTTAATGATCAAATAGCACTTTTAATCTTAAGTTATGCATGAAGTGCTCCAATGTTGAATAGTGCATATATCTTTTCTGTAAGATTTGTATTACATCATTTTTTATTCAATAAGAGAACTTGAATGAACCACATGAGAACCTATATTTCAGTATAAGTGAAATGAAAGGTTAATAATCCAAATGAGAAGGTTACAGAATGTCTTAAACATAGTTCAGTACACATAGTGTACTTAAACAAAGCACATACAGTGCCTTGCAAAAGTATTCAACCCCCTTGGCATTTTTCCTATTTTTTTTGCATTACAGCCTGTAAATTAACGGGATTTTCATTTGGATTTCATGTAATGGACATACACAAATTGGTGAAGTGAAATGGGGATAAATAACTTGCTTTTAAAAGTTCTAAAAAACAAACAAACAAACAAACAAAAAAAACGAAAAGTGGTGCATGCATATGCATTCACCCGCTTTGCTATGAAGCCCCTAAATATGATCTGGTGCAGTGAGTTACCTTCAGAAGTCACATAATTAGTTCACTAAAGTCCATCTGTGTGCAATCTAAGTGTCACATGATCTCAGTATATATACAGCTGTTCTGAAACCCCCTAGAGTCTGCAACACCACCAGCAAGCGGCACCATGAAGACCAATGAGCTCTCCAAATAGGTCAGGGTGAAAGTTGTGAAGTACAGATCAGGGCTGGTTTATAAAAAATATCTGAAACTTTGAACATCCCACAGAGCAACATTAAATCCATTATTAAAAAAACAGAAAGACTATGGCACCACAAAAGAGCTGCCAAGAGAGGGCCACCCACCAAAACTCACAGACCAGGCAAGGAGGGCATTAATTAGTGCGGCAACAAAGAGATCAAAGATAACCCTGAAGGAGCTGCAAAGCTACACAGAGGAAACTGGAGGATCTGTCCATAGGACCACTTTAAGCCGTACACTCCACAGAGCTGGGCTTTATGGAAGAGTGGCCAGAAAAAAATACATTGCTTAAAGAAAAAAAAATAAGCAAACACGTTTTCTATTTCCCAAAATGCATGTGGGAGACTCCCCAAACATATGGAAGAAAGTACTCTGGTCAGATGAGACTAAAATTGAGCTTTTTGGCCATCAAGGAAAATGCTATGTCTGGCGCAAATGCAACACCTCTAATCACCCCGAGAACACCATCCCCACAGTGAAGCATGGTGGTGGCAGCATCATGCTGTGGGGATGTTTCTCATTGGCAGGTGCTGGGAAACTAGTCAAAATTGATGGAATGATGGATGGCACTAAATAGAGGGAAATTCTTGAGGGAAACCTGTTTCAGCCTTCCAGAGGTTTGAGACTGGGACAGAGGTTCACCTTCCCCCAGAACAATGACCCTAAGCATACTGCAAAAGCAACACTTGAGAGGTTTAACGGGAAACATTTAAATGTTTTGGAATGGCCTAGTCAATGCCCAGACCTTAATCCAATTGAGAATCTGTGGTATGACTTAAAGATTCTGTACACCAGTGGAACCTATCAAACTTGAAGGAGCTGGAGCAGTTTTGTCTTGAAGAATGGACAAAAATCCCAGTTGCTAGATGTGCCAAGCTTATAGAGATGCACCCCAAGAGACTTGCAACTGTAATTAGTGCAAAAGGTGGCTTTAAAAGTTGTGGGTGGGTGGGTGGGAGGTTGTTATGCATGCTCAAGTTTTCTGGGGTTTATTTCATATTATTTCTTGCTTGTTTCACAGTAAAATATATTTTGCATCTTCAAAGTGGTAGGTGTGTTGTGTAATTCAAATGATACAAACCCCCCAAAAGCCACTTTAGTTCCAGGTTATAAGGCAACAAAATAGGAAAAATGGCAAGCAGGAAGAATACTTTTGCAAGACACTGTAGAAATATGTTATGCACACACAGTTGCAATCAAAATTATTCAACCCCCATTGCAAATCAGGTTTACTGTCAAAATTTACAGAGTTTCAGCTGTTTGCAATGAACAAATCAAATTAAAGTAATTGAAACACAATGAAAGCTTTAAGTGGTTTCCCCAAATTCAACTGAAAATGTAACTTATAATCACTTCTCCTTTTTTCAAATTTATTCAACCCCCTGAATATAATCCCTCAACGCAAGCACTGACCCAGGGCTGGTACAGAGCACATAATAACTGGGTCCTCCGGAAACTAGCAGAGGTCTTGGAGGCATGCAGAATGGAAGCAAACAGGGCCAGACCTTTGACATCACAATGGCTGATCCATTTTGTTAAGCAAGAAAGTGCTCTGGACTGAGAGAAAGGGAAATAGTGGTATTCACTTACCTTAGTTCTAAATTGGCTGTTGAGGGTTCACTGAGACATCCTTTCAATGCTTTCTGATGTCACTTATAATTACCGGTTCCAGGCTAAAGATAGCAGTCAGGGAGCTGGCTGGAGAGGCAAGGAAGCTTTTGGTTTTGGTTAGGAAGGCATGTTAAGGAATTGGGAAAGCAGTGGTACTAGGGTCAGCTGCAGACGGCGGTGGGGAGACATCCCTACCTCGACTTGACCCCCTTGATATGTCCCTGTAGCAAAACATATTTGAAGGTTGGCTCCCAGCTGATGAACCTGCAGCTAGCTGAATGGCACCACTGGTGGAGCAGCAGGCAATAATGCCCAGCATCTAGTGAATACCTGTGCTACTACCCATAATTATGAATTAGAAATGTACATGTATTATAGTGTAGCCTGCTAGTGTTGTCAAATTACTTACTCTCAAGACAGAAGCACTCCAGTCCAAGTTGAATGTGTAGGACTAAGTATTAAATTATATTATCTTAGTTTGCTGCTCTTTGATGCATGGAAATAGATGCAGTTGAAGTTTAAATGCATGTTTAAACTTTATTACCTATAATCTGTCTCTAATATCCAATTGAAGATCTGAGTCCAATGTTTGATTCACTTAAGTATCTGACTACAATAATTACTAAGCTTAACCACCTTTTAGTTAAGGTATTAAAAGCATAAAATCTATGGTCAAATTACATTTAATCTAAAACAGTTTCATAGTAAGCTTTCAAAAGAAAGTGGCATTCCTACACCAGAGGATTTTATATAGTCTATTTATTAAACAATTTTCGGTTAGCTCAGAGGTTTCTATTGAAGTGCAAGCCTAGGCCTTTCCTATTTACATGTCAGAGGTTTTTAGTTAAACTTGCATGTATTCATCTTTTATATTAGCTGGTCAGAGGTCACTTTCAAATGTGTCAAAACGTCAAAACTTTGGCTAGAAAACTATTTCTGGTAAAAATTGGCCAAATCATGCACTATTAATGAACCATACTTCTCTCCAAAAGAATCCTCTAACAATTACATATTCTGTAAGTGATATTTCCTAAAATTGTATAATTATTTTGATGTCACCACATTATCCACCATGAAATACGTACAGTGGAACTAATACGTACAATGCCAGAGTGAATTCTTTGGTAAAAAACAATGTAGATGACCATATTTAATACTGGAATGCAGTAAGCTGTAATAGCGTAGCCTGAACAAGTCCGAGTTAAGGTCCCTCTAACAAACTTGAGTCATACATAACTCCAAATCAAGTTAAAAATCATGACTCCATCACTGACACACAGCAGTATACAGTCTTTTTTAAAAAATATATATATATATTTTTTCCCCCAGATATAAAAAGTGCTGTGAAAAAGTATTTGCATGATTTATTCTGTGTATATCTCGTACTAAATAGTTTTAGATCCTCAAACAAAATGCAACAAAAATCAAAGGCAACCTGAGCTTTGCCGAGCCCCACATGAATTTGTGGAGATACTAGAGATCCAGATCCTTTCTGCCTCTGGATGGAGCTCAAATCTTCTCTAATTCCAGACTGCTGGGACTACGGCTGCACCTAAGGCCATACAGACTTCATATAAATCCATAATGAACTTTTTCACACTATCTGTTGTTACCCAGATGAGGATGGGTTCCCTTCTGAGTCGGGTTCCTCTCAAGGTTTCTTCCTCTTAAAACATCTTAGGGAGTTTTTCCTTGCCACTGTCGCCACTCAGTGGCTTGCTCAGTTGGGATAAATTCACACCTTTAATATCTGTAAACCATGTTGATATTTCTGTAAAGCTGCTTTGAGACAATGTCTATTGTAAAAAGCGCTATACAAATAAAATTGAATTGAATTGAGTAAACACACAGTACAGTTTTTATTTATTTACTTGTTTAATTGAAGCAAAAAAGTTATCCAACACCTTTCACCAATGTGAAAAACTGATTGCCCTCTTAAAATTTAAATCTGGTTGTGCAACCTTTTAGCAGCAGTAACTGCCACCAAACACTTCCAATAACTGGAGATCAGTCTTTCACTTACTTCTAGGACTAGGACTTACTTTTATGCTTTGGATCATTGTCTTGCTGCATAATCTTGTTGCACTTGAGTTTCAAATTGCAGACTGAAGACTGGACGTTTTCTAGTAGAGTGCAGAATTCATGTTTCCCTCAATTATTGCAAGTTACCCAGGCCCTGAAGCAGCAAAGCATCCCCACACCATCACACTTCCACCACCATGCTTGACCAAAGGTATGATGTTCTTTTTGTGGATTCCTGTGTTTGGTTTACCCCAGATTTAACAGGACTCCTGTATTTCAAACAGTTCCAGTTTGCTTTTCACTGTCAGGGAAGTTATTTATCCTTACCCACCATCAGTTGCTTGAGGCTGTGGTGGAAATGGTAGAATTAAACACCCTTCTAATCAAAGCATCAATTAGTGAAACCTTACATAAGGTACCATGCATAAACAGCAAGACTGTCCAGGTTGTACTTGACAGTAACTGCACTGTGTTTCAGTAATAATTGTAGAGGTAGTAAACATTAACACAAACTTTGTGCTACTTCTCTACATATAGATATCAAAGCCATTTTAGTGACTTTTTTTTTTTTTTTTAACAATGAATAAATCTTAGATGATGCTTGCAGTTACTCAGTGAAGTTTCTTGACTTGTATTTGTACATGTATGATGGATATATACTGGGACACCTAATTTGCAGTTAGTTGTGCCCTTAAAAAGTTATGGCCTTTCCAGAAACATTATTTTGCCCATTGCCAAATCTCACTGTTTCCCCTTATTGCAGTACGTAGTACTTTCTGACTGTCTACCAGCCAACTTTCTGTTGATGCTGTATTGGTTTATTTATATATATATATATATATATTTTTTTTTGCGGGGGGCTGCCCTGTTGCCTTGTTGCCCTGTTGCCCTGTTGCCCTGTTGCCCTGTTGCTCTGCTGCTCTGCTGTCCCCACAACCCATTTTCTGTCCTCCAGCTGGCTGCTTAGAACAGACAATTAAAGATTGATTATTTTCCTGGAGGAAGATAGGAAGAGAGAGGGACCAAGAGTTCAGAAGTAGTTCAGGAGTCTCAGTGAAGTGAACACACTAAAAATATAAATGAACCTAAGCTTTAAATGGCATTTGGTTGAATGTACAGTAGATGGGGGCACTCTTTGTTCCCTGACTCTTGTAAGATGAGAGGGACTCAGCAAGAGCTGCACTCACCCATTTCTATACCTCCCTATGATATCTCTCATTACCTCGTTGACACATATGAATAGTTTTGATGTATCCTGCTATTTCACAGAATAGCCCTGATAAATTATATTTGTGTTGATAGACCTGAATTTTATCTATGGACAGAAATGCAATATTGAATATTTTGCTGCCTAATTCTAGGCCTAATGTAGACACTTCCTCTAGAAGACAGTTGATTATTTCACAGTCACTGAGAATGTCAATACAGTATATGGGTTATTGAGAATGGGCTGTATGCTGAGTGTGGATTACATGCATTACATATAGCGCAGCACTGACCAGCCATCACTGTCTGTGCAGCATGTCTCATGGAGCTTGTGGAGCTTCCTACGTGTATGCCAGTTTACTCACACCACCTTAAAATATGCTGGTCTAACCTAATCTAAATGTAGAGTATATTCTAAATTGTCCTTAGGTGAGAGAGAGAGACAGAGAGTGAGAGAGAGAGTGTTTGTTTGTGTGTGTGTATCTGTGTGTGTGTGTGTGTGTGTGTGTGTATCTGCGTGTGTGTGTCTGCCCTACAGTGGATTACCATCCAGTCCAGTATCATCCTGTGCTCAGTGTTCCTGGATAGGCTCCAAAGGATAACCAGGACCCTGACCAGGATAAGGCTCTTACTGAGATTAACTGAATTAACTAATTCATGAATTTATTAAGTGGTGCTGTTGAGAATGTATGTTTATCCACAATAATTTAGAATGGACTACAAAGTACTAAAGCATTGGCTTTTTCTGGTTGAAAGCACCAGACCCATGGCTACATTGTCTAAAATATTATGCCTTCAGGTTTAGAAGGAAAGAGAGACCTTTGAATATTGTTTTAGATAAATTATCCCATGATTATACAGTCAGAAACATTGGTTTATTGTGTTGGCTGTGAATGTGTCTTGAACCAGTTGACTTCCCCAGCATTTCTCGCAATGCATTGTTATTTTCATTTTAAATGTGTGGAACTGCATACAGTTGAAGCCAAACATTTATATACACCTAGGCTAAAGATATTCAAACTGAATTCACAACTCCATATAATTCATGTTGCCATACATTTCCCGTGTTAAGTCAATTTGGGGTATATAATTTATTTCCATAAGAGGTCATTTCTAAGTAATAGCTAAGAGACCTTAGGCTTTATTTAATATTTCAGATCAAAGGTTTACATACAATTTGTTAGTATTTAGTGGCATTGTCTTTTAATTGCGTAACTTGAATAGCTTGGGGATGCATTCCACAAGCTTCCTACAATACTTAATTTTAGGGATTTGTGATGGCCACTCCTGTACTTTAATTTTGTTGTCTTTTGTTACAACTTTGGAGCTATGCATAGGATCACTGTCTTGCTGGAAGATGCAGCTGGGACCAAATTTTAACTTTCTGAGTGATGTCTTGAGGTTTTGCTTCAGTATATGTAGATAATCCTGCTTCCTCGTGGTGCCATATATTTTCTGAGCTGCACAAGTCCTTTTTCCAGCAAAACACCCCATAACATGATGCTGCCACTCCAATGGTGTTCTTTGGATTAAAAGCCTTATACCTTTTCCTCCAAGCATATAGCTAATCATTAGTACAACATTTGTTTTTCATCTGACTATAGAATACTCCAATCAGTTAGTGCTCACCTACAAACTTCTGGCTGGCTTTTAATGCTGGTCTCAGGGCACGGTAGTGTAGGACTCTTAATGGTGCCAAATCCTTTACCAGTTCCGTTATTGTTGTCTTAGCATAGTGGCATAGTTTATTCATCCTTGAGAATTAATTTGTGTCTCCTTCCTAAATGATGCAGTGTTCATGCGGTCCCAAGATTTTTATATTTGCGTACAATTGTTTTACAGATAATTGCGGCTGCTTGTGGTACCTTCAGTTGATAGGAACTTTTGCAGTTCCACATTTTTTGTATGAGGTTTGGCTGTATTGGTTGGAACCATGGTATCAAAGGAAAAAAGACACTGTCTCCAATGATAATGGCTCTTGTAAAAGCCATTAAATCCATTTCTGACTTCCAGATTGTTTAAAGAAACGGTAAACTTGGTTTATGTAATAAATGTCAAACGAAATGCAGGGTAACATAATGCCTAGGCATATGTAAACTTTTGGCCTCAACTATAATTTAGTAGTAAATATTCTAAAGCCGTCCAATCAAAAAATGTTGTGCTAACAGTTAATACCATTTCTAATGTAATACTCTTCTTAGTCACACAGTTGTTCATAAAGCTTTTGTAAAATAATCTACTATTAACTGACTTTTTCTATCTGTCTGTTTGCCTTTCTGTATCCCCTACTCTCCATTTAAAAGTGTTCTACTTCACCAGAATATGTTCTGCTGTCACACCTGAAGAATACATCCCCTGCAGATTAATCCATAGGGATGTGCCCTACATTCCTCTCAAAAACCTTCCTTATCTTCTCTCAACATGCATGCCAAACACATTAAAATGCTGATGGCAGTACAGTTTGACAGCTAAACAGAACCTATACAGACAGATTTATAAACTGATTTAGGAATTAAAATCAGAGGCATCTAGCAACTTTACTTCATTCATGGAAAAGAATAAATTATCTACATGTTGGTTACTGTATTGTTAGGAGAACCAGACACAGGCTGATGGAACTGTAAGGCTTTTGGGGAGGGAGATCTGCAGGAGGTGCTTTAGACATGTGTTGACACACTTTTAAAGACAATTTTTTTTACTTTTCAAAGACATTTGAAGATCATCGGAAGAGCAATACAGGTTTGAGGGGGGAAAAGTGACATTTTGGGGAAGTGACATGTGGTAAAGTTTTATTCTCTCCAAACTTTTTTGATACAACACACTTTGAACTTTGAAGCTTTAACTTTAAAAAGTTATGATGCATATTGTGTCCTCATGAGATACTATGAGGTTAAACTGTTATATCTACTACTACTAATAATAATATATACATTTATGGCATTTGGCAGACGCCCTTATCCAGAGCAATTTACATTTATTTCATTTATACAACTGAGCAATTGAGGGATAAGGGCACTGAAAAAAAGGGCCCAACAGTGGTAGTTTGGCAGTGCTGGGGCTTTAACTCCTGACCTTCTGATCAGTAACCCAGAGCCTTTAACCACTGAAACACCACTGCCCTAATAATAATAATATAATTGTAGCAGTAGTATTGTTGTTGTGTTTGTTGATAGTTGTTGGTGGATTTTTATTTATTTTGTTTAGTTAATTATTAGTATTTGAATTATAGAAACAATATAAATGAATACATACAATTTGCACATACTGTACAAAAAATAACTTTCAACTTATAACATATATACAGACTCATATTCAAAATAGGAGTAAATGTTAATAGTAAAGAAACTTGCAAACATCTGTTGAAGTGTACTTAATGTGAAAACAGTGTATCACTCTTTATCACAAGCTATCAGTAAATTCTTAAGTATTGCTTAGATCTTATTCATCCATTTTTTAATTAACTTTAATAAGAATTAATAAGGCTTAATTCCGCTTGTGAGGCTTCCACAGAAACTTGAGGGGGACTTAAGAATAAGTTCCTCAATTTACCTCAAATTTTGGAAGTCCTTTTATTTAATTGTTTTTATCTTTAAGATAAGTGTCGGGTATTTCCCCCCTTGCGCTGACTTTCGGTGCGACAGCGCACGCTTCCGGAGGCCTGTTTCATGTAGCCAGGGCTTGTACCATGAAGGTAGTTGAACTCAGGATTATGGGATTAGTTTCGAGATGACAAAACCAAATCAATCCAATCCAACTTTATTGGTACCATGACACTGGTTATCAACTTTTTCTGTCAATTTGATCCTTAAGCTATGTTGAACCTTACTGGTTGTATCTAAAACCCAGGGTTAGCACAAATTAAACAGAAACTTACCTGGCTAGCCACCTAAACTTTTTACGTTATCGTGTGTGTTTGTTTTCATTCATGTCCTGTCTCCTTCCCTGTCTTATCATTGGTTATATTCTTCATATAATGTTCTCTCCTGTTCCTTGTTGCCCTTTTTGATTACTCTGTGTATTTATTTGCAGTATTATTCAGTGTTTAGCCACCTGAGGCCTGTTTCACGAAGCAAGTTGAACAAACTCAGAGTTGCAGAGTAAGTTTTGAGTTGACAAAACCAAACAAATGTAACCCGAGTTAATTAAGGTTAACAGGTTTCAGGACGCTGGTTATCAATTTTCTCAGTCAATCCAGTTTTAACCCTGAATCAAGGTTTACTCAGTATGCACTTAAAACCAGACGTGTGCAGCAAATAACCACTAGCCTTCAACATGGAAAAAAAGCAGGTGTGCATACTTCTAGTTGAAGAGCAAGAAATTATTATTCGGAAATATGAGGAATTTAAACCTACACCAACCACAAAATCACACCGTTGGAGCTGCCAAGCTCAGGAAAATTGTTGATTGTGTAAATGCGTAAGTTTACTTTTATAGGCTCACATTGAGAATAAAAGGATTGAAAACTTATAACCCTAACATATTTAATGTAATTTTATTTAATATAAATGTACATTTTTAAACTAAATATTAATAAAGACAAATATTAATTTGTGAAAATTTATTAGGACAGGCCTCTGAACCTTTTTACTCTGTTTTTATTGTTCCCTTTTTTTTGTACTTCTCGCCTGTTTTTTTTATTTATTTATTTTTTACATTTATCTACGTGTTTTTCCTCGCCTGGTCTGTATTGTTTGCTAATCACCTGACCATGCCTGTTTTGGGGTACTGTCACTGCCCATCATTTTGGATTTGTCTGCCTGTATCTGAAATGAAGGTTTTACGGCACTTGCATCCATCTCAACTCGCCTAATTTGACAATAATTATGGGAAGCCAAACAACTCTAAAGCTGTTCCAAACTGAGCTACATAGAAGAACCGCGCAGCGCTGACAAATACCTGTGCAACCCATGAGAAGGTGCTGGCTGCAGCTTGCATAACAGGGAAGGGCTGCACTTTTGAGTGAGGCTACATGTATCATTCTGCCCATGACTGGTCTTATTGGTTAACTCCTAACTCTTACGGGTGGAGCAACACATGTAGCCCCACACAAAAGTTCAGCCCCGCCCATTCTGCAGGCTGCACCCAGGTCTACTTGCGAACCACTGAACAGCACAGCGCAGACCAATTAACATGCACAACTTAATGGACAGCATGGAGTGGGTGGGTTTTAACCTCACTGCGTGGACCAGTTTGGACCTCCCAGCATGAGCTACAAGACCTGCACGACCCACTGAGAATTCATTTGAATTCTACCAAAAATTCTACTCTAAAATAATTAGGCTTCTGCCATCAACAGTTTAAACTATTTTAAATAGCCCTTAAATTCTTAACAGAATTGATGAAGCCCTTGAAAGAAACAATAATAGACACACTACAGAAAATGGTTTACAAACAGAAGAAACTCAAAGTATTCATATTTAACTTTCATTTATCTTTAAAGAAAGGAACACAAAGCCTAACTGTAAGTCTGTGCATGGCTGTAAGTAATTAAATAATTATCTATTCAGTCTCTTCCAGTTTATTTTGTGCTGCACTGCTCAGTGGGTTGCACAGGTCTCATGACTTACACTGGGAGGTCCAAACTGGTCCATGCAGCACAGTTAAAACCAACCCGCACTGTACCGTCCAGTGGGTCACACGTCAACTGGTCCGCACTGTGCTGTTCAGAGGTTTGCACCACACTATCCAGTAGGTCACGCAGGTATATGGTAAGCACTGAGCGGTTTTTCTGAGTAGCTCAGTTTGGAGTACCTTTTGGGTTTTTTGGCTTCTCATAAATAAGCATGTCTGAGGTATTTAGTATGTTACTGTTATATGTTAAAACATTTCCATTGTTAGCTTGTAGGGCCAAAATGACAAAATATTTTTTCAAATAATTATCCAATCTGAAGAGGTTAAGCTAATGTCTTTACATGTTGGCAGATTTGGAACTCTAGAGAAAAGAGCAAAATTAATGACCAATTTGAAAAAGGACAGGTCACATAATTTTCCTACAAGAAATCCATTTAAATCAGGGTATGGACACAAATAGCAGAAAGAAAAATAAGAACAAATGAAAAAAACTAATCAGTACTGCTTTGGCATGATATTGGCTTTTTTTTTTTTTTTTTTTTTTTAATGTCTGGAGCTATGCCCATCCCTAGAAAGAAACTGTACTCACTATTCAGCCCCACATTCTGTTTACTCCAGGATAAATTATTTTTAATGCAAAAAGGAGATTGCTATAGAATGAAGAGTGCAGAATTGTGTTAGCCAATGTGTCTGGTCATAGAGCATTGTTCTGCTAGATTGAAGATGGAGGAACACAACATAGAGGTTGAATGTGGGTCTAAATAACAAGGAAATTGTAGAACACTTTAGTTTGGAAATAAAAATATATCTGGTAGAAAATAAAAATTGGAAGTAGACCCATTTTTATTTTGTGGGATTCATGGAAGGCAGTGATGGGAAACTTATTGTTTTGTCAGAGTTAATTAAATTGACAAAAATGGCAGAATATAACAAATTTATAATGCATCCGTCAAACTTAACATGGCAGCCATAACATAACAGGGTCCCAAAACTATTAGAGCATATGCCGAAATCAGGGAATATTATCAATGGCATACTAAAGAAAGAAATGGAGAAAAGGACCAATTCTTAAAGCAGACATGAATTGGGTCTTAGAGCAGCTAAGTTACTTGGCCAGCTTCTGCGAAAACAATAGGCTGATTGTACTAACCATAAAATACAAGACCCAAAAACAAATCAGTTAAAATATGAACCACAAGTAATAAAAAATAGTTCAGTAATTTTACCTTGTATAGGCAAAAGACACAATAGTTCCATCACAGCAGACATTACACTAGAAGAAATGTAAAAATGCAGTTAGTAGCTCGGTCAATCAAGACCCCAGGTAGTGCTGGCTTTTCATCCATCAGATATAAGATTTTTAGAGAAGAGTTATCTCTCCTCTAAAAATGAAATATCTCCCTTCTGGAAATAAAAGCAGTTGAATGTGCTTGGTAAATATGAGCAAAGAAGGTTGTGAAAAATTGTCTTTATTGTTTAAACTTTTCATATTTTGTTTAAAAAAACAAAAAAAAAACCCCTCTGCTCTCATGGATATCAAACAATTGCAAACACAATGAAGGTTTATCCATGGGGAAAAAAACAAAAACTTTAAGTGTAGTTGTGCAACAATTATTGGCACCCCTATGAATTCATATGTGAAAAATCGATTTGAAGTATATTCCCATTGATATTTTACAATCCCAATTCCAAAAAGGTGGGACACTGTGTGAAACTTAAATAAAAGCAGAATACCTTTTTTTCCCCTTAAAATGGTACATTCCCTCAGTTTGAACATTTGATTTGTTTTCTATGTTCTATTGTGAATGACATGGGTTGATGAGATTTGAGATCCTTGCATTCTGTTTTTATTTACATTTTACACAGCATCCCAGCTTTTTTGGAATTGGGGTTGTAACATTTTTTAGTACACCTGGGTGACTAGGAACAAGAAATTGTTCAAGCATGACTTCCTGTTTTACAGGGGTATAAATATGAGGTAACACATAGGACAAATTCCCTTAGTCATGCGTAACAATACGAACAATACATAGTCAATATCCACCATCATGCCTATAATTAAGAAGTTCCAGTCAACTGGAAATCAACCTAGAAATGGATGTGTGTCTATATCGTCTCAACGCACTATGAAGAGGATGGTTCGAGTGGCCAAAAAAACTCCAAGGATCACAGCTGGAGAATTGCAGAAGTTAGTTGTGTCTTGAGGTCAGAAAGTCTCCAAAACTAGAATCCCAATCACCTACATCACCACAAGTTGTTTGGAAGGGTTTCAAGAAAAAAGCCTCTATTCTCATCCAAAAACAAACTCAAGCATCTTCAGTTTGCCAGACACTACTGGAACTTCAAATGGGATCAGATTCTTTGGACAGATGAAACCAAAGTTTTTGGTGATAAGCACCAGAGGTGGTTTTGGTACACAGAGAAGTAGCCATATTGAAAAGTATCTCATGCCCACGGTTAAATATGGTGGTGGCTCTTTAATGTTTTTCTGCCATATGACCTGGACATTTTGTTAGGATACATGGCATCATGGATATCAAATATCAACAGATATTAAATGAAAACCTGACTGCCTCTGCCAGAAAGCTTAAAATGGGCCATGGTTGGATCTTTTATCAGGATAGTCATCCAAAACATACATCAAAATCAACACAAAAATGGTTTACTGACCAGCCATGACATTCCCAGTCCCCTTCCTTGAAAAACATAGAAAACCTGTGGTGTGAACTGAAGAGAAGAGTCCACCAGAGTTTGATGGATCTGTAGAGATTCTGGAGCAATTGTCTCAGATACCTTGCTATGTATTCTCCAACCTCACCAAGTATTATAGAAGAACACTCTGAAGACTATTATAGAAGGTGCCAATGATTGTTGCACACCTATATTTATCAAAGTTTTATATATATATATATATATATATATATATATATATATATATATATATATATATATATATATATATATAAACCTTTGTTTTATTTGCAATTGTTTGACATCCATTTATCAATGTATTTTTTGTGAATTCTTTTTATCTAACAAAAGATCAAAAGGTTTTTCACTACCTTCTTTGCTCATATTTCCCAAGGGTGCCAACATTAGTGACACACACACATACACACAAGACAGTACTAAAGTAAATTTATTTATTTAATCAAAGTTTAATGGAATTTAAAGGTAGTTCACTGTTCTAGGAGAACAATTTGAATGTGGGAATCCACTGTCATATGTCACTGTCACTATCATATCACCTTGTATCTGGGCAAAATTACACCTCTGATATTAAAGATAGATACAGTGGTGCTTGAAAGTTTGTGAACCCTTTAGATTTTTCTATATTTCTGCATAAATATGATCTACAACAACTTTGAATTTTCACACAAGATCTAAAAGTAGACAAAGAGAACCAAATTAAACAAATGATTACAAAATATTACACTTGGTCATTTGTTTATTAAGGAAAATGGTTTATTAAGGAAAATATTACATAACGGTGAGGGGCAAAAGACTTAGAATTAGCAGGTAATTTGAAGGTGAAATTAGAACCAGATGTTTTCAATTACTGTAATTGGATGACAATCAGGTGTGAATGAGCATCCTGTTTTATTTAAAACACCTGGATCTATCAAAAAAAAAAAAAAAGAAATTTCTGAGGACCTCAGAAAAAGAGTTGTTGATGCTTATCAGGCAGGACAATGTTACAAAACAATCTCTAAGGAGTTTCGTCTCCACCAATCTACAGTTAGACAAATTGTGTACAAGTGGAGGAAATTCAAGACCATTGTTACCATCCTCAGGAGTGGTTGACCAACAAAGATCACTACAGGAGGAAGATGTGTAATGGTCTGCGAGGACACAAAGGAACCCAGGGGAACTTCTAAGCAACTAAAGGCCTCTCTCACATTGGCTAATGTTAATTTTCATGAGTCCCCCATCAGGAGAACACTGAACAACAATGTTGTGCATGGCAAGTTTGCAAGGAGAAAGCCACTGCTCTCCAAATAATAATATTGCTGCCCTGCTGCAGTTTGCTAAAGATCACATTGAAGAGTCAAAAGGTTATTGGAAAAATGTTTTGTGGACAGATGAGACCAAAATATAATTTTTGGTTTAAATGAGAAGCTTTGTGTTTGGAGAAAGGAAAACACTGCATTCTAGCATAAGAACCTTATCCCATCTGTGAAATATGGTGGTGGTTGTATCATTGTTTGGGCCTGTTTTTCTGCTTTTGGACCAGCAAATTCTAAAGGAAAATGTCAGGACATCTGTATGTGATCTGAATCTCAAGAGAAAGTGCAGCATGCAGCATGCAGCAAGCCAACGACCCTAAGCACACAAGTCATTCTACCAAGGAATGGTTAAAGAAGAATAAAGTTAATGTTTTGGAATAGCCAAATCAAAGTCCTGACCATAATCCAATAGAAATGTTGTGGGAAGACCTGAAGCAAGCAGTTCATGTGAGGAAACCCACCAACATCTGAGAGTTGAAGCTGTTCTGTACTGAGGAATGGGCTAAAATTCCTCCAAGCCGATGTGCAGGACTGATCAACAGTTACCAGAAATGTTTAGTTGCAGTTATTGCTGCACAAGGGGGTCACTCCAGATACTGAAAGCAAAGGTTCACATACTTTTCCAGTCACAGACTTTATTGGATAATTTTCCTCAATTAACAAATGACCAAGTACAATATTTTTATTTGTTAAAATGGGTTCTCTTTATCTACTTTTTTTACTAATAGAAAATTCTAAAGGTTTCACAAACTTTCAAGCACCACTGTACATGGTTAAGATACTACTTACAATTGATAATAAAAAGCCATTAATAGATTCTGATATAAATGGGATCCACCCAAAAGAACAGGTGGTTAAGTATTATTCAAGAAATAGACTATATGACCAAAGGATTGTGGACACCTGAAAATCACACGCATATGTGGATCTTCCCTAAACTGTTGCTACAAATTTGGTATCGCACAATTGTGTAGGATGTCTTTTTTATTCTGTAGCGTTATAGTTTCCCTGCAATGGAACTAAAAGGCCCAAACCTGTTCCAGCATGACAATGCCTCTTTGCACAAAGTGAGAATCTGGAATGGGATGTTCACAAAGCACATATGGGTGTTATGGTCCGGTGTCCACAAATGTTTGGCCATATAGTGTATGTCTGATGGAATCTATTCACTGATGGAAAGAAAAAAAATTGTTTCTGAACAAATTGGAGATATTAATATTATATTTAAACAAATCTTAAAGACATTCACTTTCTGTGGCCAGTTTTCTATGCAACTTGTTGGATTTTTTTTTCTGATAGTGTCATCTCATAAGCTCTATGTTCCCCTTTTTAGGGGGCCAAGAATGCTATTGTTTTCTTTAGGATTTTTAAAATAATAATAACTATTTTTCTCATATAAAACTGATCATGCAGTCCAAACCATAAGTGCTACAGACAAGAAACGTGCTCAGTAGGTAGTATTCCCTCTCGTTACTCAGGCAAGAAAGATAAGCCTGATCGGCCTAATGGTAGTGCTATAGGGTGTTTTGGCCAACTTCTCCATAAGTCCTACAGTTTATAAATTTATACAATTATAAATTAAAACATCTGTAATTTCTATGGATTTCTACTGTTGACTGGGATACTTCAAAAACATCAGCCAATCATCTTGCAGCATTCACTTCACAGTGTGTGCATTGAGCTATCATCATGAAACTTGAGTATTTTGTTAATCTGTGGTTGCTTTGGTGTTCTATGCAGCTTGGCAATAACTAGCCTCTGTGAGCACTGTTTGCAAAGGGTGCTTGTCACGCTGCAGATTGCCTCTTGCAGCTATATTTGTATTTATTTTATTATTATTGTTAGGCAATTTAATGATTGATAAATGTATGTAAATCTTTGTATCCTTTGAAAACTCAATATGGATTAAGGTTAAATAATACACAAAATAATGTTAGTTTCATTACTATAATTGTTTATTGATTAATAGATGTGTTAAGTGACTGTTTAGTAATGATACTGTATTAAGTCATTGTGGAACCTTGTATGTGTGTGAGGAGGTGTGTGAAGATTCAGGAAGCAGGAGCTTTGGGCTCACTTTTATTTTTCAGCTAAGAGCTTTTCAGTGCATGTTCAGTCTATGTCACCACAAACCAAAAATAAACACAAATCAAAAGAGGTGACACCAGTTCTGACAATAGCCTTGTTCAAGTTCAACTTCAAGTTTAGGGTTGATGTTCCTTTCGTATGTGTATTTGTGTGTGTATGTAGGTGGATGGGTGGGTGTGATGTAGGCTTTGCCAACTCTTAAACACTCTCTTTTCTTGGCCATTGCAGTCCTTGAAAGCAAAAAAAGAACAAATAATTAGGCTGGCAGTAATATGACAAAAAGTAGAATCATCACGAATTACCCGCCAGTTCAACTCAGATCCACTCCGGCCACAGCTGATGCTCAACCACACCCCCGCTGCTAAAGTGAAGTGTTATTAATGTACCCTTATTGCATATTAAGTGTTACCAAAAAAATTTACTTTTCAAAAATATGTGCCTTCTCAATGAATTAATATATTAAGCATTTTACACAAAGGTTTTAAGATTATTTCCTTGGTGCTTTGCGACCACAATATTTCCTTCAGAAAATGCTTTTCTATTTGCAGCTAATTCCATTGCAGTGAAGTGCAAGGGTTATTATCTTTGCTCTGTATTCCTCTTTAGTGAAGCAATGATGCAATAATTACTTAATGGCCAGTGAAGGGAGCCACTCCATTCTTATATGAGAGCATCTCTGTGATGCAGGTGAGATTGATTCTATAGTACTGGATGTCCTTCCTCTCACACAAAGATATGGTTTGAGAGTGGACAATCTGTCAGGGGGTATATCAGAAGCAGGAAGCAGGACTGTCTGCTCTTGTTGAGCCAAAATGAGTAATGGATTTTATAGATTTTTCTTCTCCTTTCTGGCTTGGCTAGCAGATATGGGAGCTGTGTGACATGGCGCCTCCTCTTTCCGTCTCTTCTCTGTCTGCAGTGCAGGTCTGAGACACAGACAGACATGCAGAGAGGCTGACTGCCCTGATATGCACTGCTCTCTGCCAGCTGACAACAGACCTGGATGAGAGTTGACAATCAGCCTCAGAATGAGAATAATTGTTGTTAGCAAGATATATGCTCTGTCACTCTTGCACTCGTGGCAGGCTAGGATTGTTGAATGAATTACAGTTGGACAGGATGTCTCCTTCAGGAAGTGTTGTGTCTGCTCTCTCTACACTCCCTGCACACAGCCATTATAGCTGATTGAGTGTTGCCATCAGGAGAGATTTCAATAGAATATTAAGAGATTAATACTGTTAAGAGTTAGAAGACAGAGATACTTTTCACAGGCTGATGTTTTTGTACTGTATTTTTTAGACCCTGACCATATGCTTGTTCACTCACTAGATTGAGAGAGTTGTTGATTCAGTGAGCAGTCAAAAACTGTCAAAATCGAATAGGTTCAAAGCAAAGCAGAATTTCCTGCTGTGAAATTGTCTCTCATTTTAAGCATGCCTCTGGTGCAGCAAGCAAACAAGTTCCATCAGAATTAGAGTGTTTACCTGAGCATGACAAATCTTAAGGGGAGTGTCATGAGGACATTTGGGAGAAAGCAAAGCGAATTGAGAAATTAGCTAATTCTAAAGATGTAACACTGTAAATCTGCACAACAGCACATTTTTGTGTATGTAAACAGAGTGGATATATCTGTGAACTGAAACAGAGCCGCCAACTGCTCCCAAGTGGGGTACTGAATCTATGCCGCCTGAACTAAACTTTCTGATATATTAATCTATTATTGTTTACATTATGAGCAAAAAATTTTTTGCCAGCATCTAAGGTGAGACTCTGTCTTTCATCACATGCTGGGTACAATATTTTTTCGACAGAAATTCTCATGGTTATGACAGCTGTAATGATAATTATTGATTAGTTGGTCTGCAGAATTCTGCAGCATATGCTGTCACTTCACTTCAAGCCACATGTAGTGAGGCTACATTGAATCAATTAGTTAACTACTATCAGTCAGTTAACATTTTTTTTTTTATTGATAAACATTTGTTACATACACAATCAGGTGTGGACAAATCACTAGATTTTATGATTTGTCCACACCTGATAATATATATATTTTTAAGATGTGATTTGTGTCTAGTCAAGTTGTCATTCTGCATTCAGTTCACAGTAAAGATGCTGGGAATCAGTCCTAAAAAGAGTCGAGTTCCTAATTCCAAGCTTGGAAAAATAAAAATCAACCCCAAATGTTTGGAGTTGATTGAACACAGGCCACTTCATATAAACATGGCAAGCAAAATGAATTTAGCATCTGAATGTTTGTAAACGTATAAAATGATAAAATTATGCAGCCGTTAGCCTCTGGCTCATGTGTGCCTTGTAAGGCTGCCCCATTGGCCTCTGGTTTGAGCGTGCTTTGTGAGGCCATACTTTTGGCCTCAGGCTTAAGTTTGGTTGAAGGGGCCGTCCCTCTGGCCTCTGGCATGAACGTAGCTGTAAGGCTGCTCTCTTTATTTGACTGAGTCGGCTGGGCCGACACACAGGTTATAGCCTCCCCCTTAACAAGTATTTGGGGGAGCTGAGCCTTGAGCTGGTCCAGAAGGGCTTTGATCTGGTAGAGCTGCCTTTGGTAATCCCAGATTTGCTCGTTCTGGGCTAACATGCACCGGGGCGTGTCTGCTGCATCCATAGGGGGTCTTGCATTCTGTCAGGGATTGGAGTCGGAGGCAGGTTCAAGTGCAAAGAAGGTTGTACACAAATTGGTGAAAAAATGTGATTTGGTGCAACACAAAAACAACCACTAGAAACATGAACAAGAACAAAAACATAACCGGTGGTCATTAGACATGAGTGAGACTTGTGTATGTGATCTCATGATGTTCAGGGGCTGATAGACAATTTTTTATAACAGTATGGCTCTGAAAAATCCAGACCTCAACCCCACTGAGATGCTGTGGTGGGATCTTAAGATCTCAATCATCAATTAACTGAAGTAATGTTGTAAAAAGAGTGGGCAAAAATTCTCCAAAATGATGTGAGACAGAGAAAACGTTTACTTCAAGTTATTGTTTCTAAAGGTAGTTCTACATGTTCCTGAATTATAGGTTGTACTTATTTTTCCCACCTGGTTTCTGAATGTTGGTTTTCTTTTTGAGAAAAAAATGACTGCATATTGAAATCTTGTGTGTTTTTTGTTGTAATCTGAGATTATAGAAGTTAGTGAGAACCACAGTACTGTTATTTAGTTCTTGATACATAAAAACCTGGAATTAAAGGAGGGGTATTTTCTTTTCCACATTACTTTAAATTATAGGATTATATTAATGCACTTGTTCTAATACATTGTCCTTGCTATAGTAACCACTTGTTCACATCATCTAAGCCTAATTGTAAGTGGATTAAAACAGTGGTGTACCTTAACAAAGAAAACATTGATATGGTGAAGTTCTTGTACAGTAAGCAGATGTTCATTTAACATTTATAGAAGGAGTCACACATGTAAAAGTCAGTATGTTTCCTCAAACAGAGGTTAGTGCCTGTTTTTGATTACGTTATAGTAGCTACAGTATATACAGTCGCTCCCTCACCAGGATCTCCTTTTTTCTGTCTCTTGACGTTAATGAGACAAAAAAGGCAGCTTCTTATTTAAAGGAGGAACCAAAGCACAAATTCCTCTGTCCCAAAACTTGAGCTTAAGATACGTTCCGTAAAAAGTCTATACGTCATTCATCACCAAATTTATTGCAGTAGATTAAAGTGGGGTGAATTCTCTGGGGTGAATTCTCTTTCCTTACTCCTACTGTTGCTGGGATAGGCTCTGGATCAACTTCAACCCTGACTAGGATAAAGAGACTACTGGAGATGAATGAATTATTATTATTTGTGAGTGAGTGAGAGCATGAGTAAGAGCGTGAGCGAGTGAACAAGAAAATCTATGCACTGGATATACAGTCCCCTCCAAAAGTATTGCAATGGAAAATACTGATTCTTTTGTGTTTACTATATACTGAACACATTTGGGTTTAAGATCAAAAGATGAATAAGAGAAAATAAACTTTCACTTTCCAATATTTTCATCTAGATGTGTTAAACAACTTAGAATGGGTTTTGGCAATTTGATAGGATATTTTTGCGACATGCTATAAGTGAGAGACAACTGATGAAAAGCACACTTCATACAGTAGATGACCTGGATTCAGGCAAAGCTGTGAAAAGTTATTCCTCCACACCGACAGTCTATAAAACATAATGGAGTCATGCTGCAAGTAGCAGCATGTGCTTGTTAGAAAATGTATGGTGGATCATTTTTGAATCCCATTCTTCATGAGTGCTGCATATATCAATAAAGACAGTCCCCAAACCTGCTCTGACCTTTGTGACTCACAAAACATGTCATCTCCAAAATCAAGCATTAGATCAGGCATTGTGACATTTTTCAAATCACAGGTCAGGGAGCGGAAGGTGCTCATCAAAACTGTCCATCCTACAGTGCTGTGCAAAAAGTATTTGTCCCATCCTGATTTCTTATGTTTTTGTGTATATCTCATACTAAATTATTTCAGAAATGAAAACAAAAGGCAACCTGAGTAAGCACAAAATACCCAAATCTATGAAACTGCATTCATAATGGGGTTCAGCTGGACTAGACCCAACCAGGCCTGATTACTGCAAACCCTGTTTAATCAAATCAACACTTACCCAGTAAGTCTTACCCAGTAACACACTATGCCAAAATTTAAAGAAATTCCAGAATGATGAGAAGAAGGGCAAAACTGGAAGAGTAGCAAGGTGAAAGCCACTCCTAACCCAGAAGAATATTAATGCTCATCTGAATTTTGCTAAAAAAAAAAAAAAACCCAAACACCTTGATGATCTTCCAAACTTTTGGTAGGATGCTCTGTGGATTGATGAGTCGAAAGTGGAACTGTTTGGAAGACAGGGGTCCCGTTACATCTGGCATAAACCAAACACAGAATTCCACAAAAAGAATATCATATATGGTCAAGCATGGTGGTGGAAGAGTGATGGTGTAGGGATGCTTTGCTGCTTCAAGGCCTGTGCAACTTGCAATAATTAAGGGAAACATGAATTTTTGCTTCACTAAATAACAGTATCATTTAAAAATTGTATTTTGTGTTTACTCAGGTTGACATATACACAAAAATAGAATAAATCAGGATGGGGCAAATATATTTCACAGCACTGCAGATAAATATAGACAATTTAAATCATAAATAAAATTATTATTAACAGGACCAGTCTGTGATATATGATAGAGGAGGGGTCAGAAAAAAGACAGGACTGAATCAGGAAAAGGAGAATTGAGAGAGAGGCAAATTAAGAGGTGTGTAATGCCTCTTCAACCCATCATATTAAAATTTCTGTATACTTTGTCTGAGTACTGTGCCTCTGTCCTTGTATTGCAAGTTTACCTTTACTAGTACTTGAGAGTAAATTA
Organism: Ictalurus punctatus; assembly: GCF_001660625.3. Taxonomy (NCBI): domain Eukaryota; kingdom Metazoa; phylum Chordata; class Actinopteri; order Siluriformes; family Ictaluridae; genus Ictalurus; species Ictalurus punctatus. Next base: position 5,188,728 of record NC_030423.2, read on the forward strand.
ATATTGCTTATGAATATGAACATATGTAGTTGGTCTCGAGTATTTTAATAAAGTGTCAGTTAAAGGACTTCGCATGAAAAAAAAGTTTTCAGTCAGAAGAATTTTTTTTTTGCTTCAATCCCTGGAACTATATTTTGCCTTTTTTGTACAGGATTTAGCACGTGTGCATTATTTTATATGTTTGTCACTATTTAAGTACTGTCAAGCTATGTTTTTATTTAAGCACTGTCTAGCTAATTTGGCCTTTTTTGTTCAGGTTTTAGCACATGTATGCATTATTTTTCATGTTTATGTCACTATTTAACACTGTCTGGCATTGTTGAATACTCGATTCTGAAGGTGTTGATTAATGTTCTGTTTAAGGTGTTGATTAATTTTCTGTCTGAGGGTAGTGCCAGTAAAAATTACAGAAATTTGTAAGGAAAATTTATAACAGATAATTCACAGGGACTTATGTGGTGGATGTTCCATATAAATGGTTTAAATGGAAGAATAGATGTTGACTTTTGGAAAAATTTCTATAAGGAGACATTTATTACCATTTCTAAAAAGGAGTCTCCAGTATTAGCTCTTTGTAATAGTCAGTGATAAAGCAGTGCCTTTAGGATGTACGGCTATGCAGTTTTTCAGTGACAAGATTCAAGACAAGATTAATTTATTGTTTTATTATCTTCAAAAGAGAGAAAAAAGTTAGGCTGGTAAGGGAACAACCTATGTAGCTTGTTATAGGTGTTATAAGGTAATATATAAGAAATAACATGAACTAACTTACTGCATTATCATATAACTTTAAATGAATAAAATGTATGATATGTCCTAATTTAATCAATAAAAATTGTAATAATCAACTGTTGTTGAACACTCCATTGCAAATTTAATCCCTGCTCTGCTGATAATAACCTCTAGTCCTCTGAGACTGTATGTGTCTGTAGTGACTTGCCAATTCAGCCACATGTGCACTAGTGAGGTCAGGCACTGATGTTGGGCAAGAAGGCCTGACATTCATACAAACTCACCCTATACAGTAGTATGCTTTCAATTTTGTGGAAGCAGTTTAAGGAATATGTTGGTCAGGTGTCCACAAACTTTTGGCCATGTAATGTCTAAAAATATAATAATAAATAATGAAATAATATTAAATAATGAAATAATAATAAATAATAAATAGGAAAATTGTGTTGGTCCAATCACATCACCCCATCATTGATTATTTTCCTATGACAGCCTGCCCTGTCGTGTTATATCTCTTACTGTAGAAACCGGTGTGTATGAATTTCAGGAGAGCTCAATTTTCAGGCTTACTTTTAATTTTTTTCCACAGCACTTTTCAGAGTTTGGCCAAAACTCCACCAGCTATGAGACTCTCTCTCTCACTCTCCCTCTCTCTCTGTCTCTGGCTCACAGAAGTCCCTGAAAGCACAAAGAAACACACATAAGTATACTGAAGGGTAATAAGACACAGATGAGAACCATCACACGTTACCTGCCAGTTCAACCTCCTGCTGTCTCCTCTCTGTCCGTAGCTGACACGCGACCATTCCCCCACTGCCACACTTACATAATGTAATGCTTAAGAGTTTGTGTTAATTTTAGCTGATGTTATCTCATTTCAATCTGATGATATGTTGCCAGATAGCCAATACGTATTTGTCTCTTGGAATAACATGGAAACTTATTAATTGAGATTTTATCATTATTCAGTATTAGGTGCTTAGGACAGAACAGTGTTACTTCTCAGCTCTATTTCTGAGAGCTTGTTTGTCATAGGTCCAATGTTAGGAATATTGCCTAGGCCATGACATTTCACTAGTTCAGTGACATGAGCTATGTCTGTACAACAAAATTATATCAATGATTGTTGCTGCTGCTTGAATTAAATTAGAGGGGGGAAAACTCATTAAATATCGTGGACAACTCCCCCAACAGACGTTACATCTTTAACTTTAGGAATATGAAAAAGTGTCAGACTTTGATGTGAGGATCAGGTTGTGTCTTGTCCTGTGAAATGAAGCAGTACAGAATGACTTATATTCAAATATATTAAAATTGAATGCCTCATATTTGCATATGAAATTGAAAAACTGAATTGGGAATAGAAAGCCATGATTTGTGTATATTAATCAGAGGAAGGAGGACCAAGCACAGCAGGAGCTGTGTTGTATGTTGCGGGTAGAGAAATGTTCCTATAAAACACAGTCTGTATGCTTTTAAAATGCAGTTGACAGATAACCATCTTTTGACATTGTCTGCTCATTTGCTCTTACTCTTTTTATGCTGTGACTAACATGACAAAAGTCATAGATATCATGACAATAGTCATAGACTATCACAGTCTTAGAATATCCCTATAGCCCTACACAACTGTATGCTTTTGGGTCAGTCCATCTCAAGTGGTCCAATAATTTTGAAGTTGTCAATCCTGTATTGGACCACTTGAGATGGAATGACTGTTTCTCATAAACATGTAAATTAATGTCATTCAGTTTAACCCCTTTTGTTAATGAGGTGGTAATTTGAAATATTCTAATTTTTGAAGACATAATGTTGTCTTTTCTCTGAGCATCATGAGAGCAGACCCAATGTTTTTTCTCTTTCTCTGATGGGTTTGTTTTGATTTTTTAGCCTAATGATGGTTTAATTCACTGTCAGTAACAGCTCTTTATACTTCATATACATATTGAGAGATAACAGCAACTCGAAAGATTATATCTGCTTACCTGTAAGTGAAATAATAAGGGTATGACACATGCCTGTCCATGGAACTGCTAAGCATGCAATTGTTCAGTGCTGTGCAAAAGTTTGATGCACTTCAACAGTATCAAGTCAGTAAAACACATTTTAGATTCCCAAACATTAGTTTTCTAGCACAAAATTAAATGTTACAGAAAAATGTTTCTATGTCATTAAAGAAAGCAGCATATTATGTAAGAGACCACTTTTCAGACAAAAAAACAATAAAGGTTGTTGGGTTTTGCTTCAAAAATAAGACGCGAGTGTGACAGTCAAAGTCTCCAGGAGAACTGTGGCTGCTTGTACAAGACGCTCAATAAAACGTACCAGCTAATGTCCTTATACAACTGCACAAAATGTACTGTAGACTACAATTTTTATTTAAATTGTTTTGTCACACCAAATATTGACTTTGTTTCATTCACTACAGTTTACTGCTCTTTACTGTATTTATTTTTCATTTAATGTAGAATTTTAATTTCATTATTTTGAAGGCGTCTTTGCCCTACAACACTTCTTTGTATGTGCCTAAAACTTTTGCACAATATATACAGTGAGGGGAAAAAAGTATTTGATCCCCTGCTGATTTTGTATGTTTGCCCACTGACAAAGAAATGATCAGTCTATAATTTTAATGGTAGATTTATTTGAACAGTGAGAGACAGAATAACAACAAAAAAATCCAGAAAAAACGCATCAAAAATGTTATAAATTGATTTGCATTTTAATGAGGGAAATATGTATTTGACCCCTCTACAAAACACGACTTAGTACTTGGTGGCAAAACCCTTGTTGGCAATCACAGAGGTCAGACGTTTCTTGTAGTTGGCCACCAGGTTTGCACACATCTCAGGAGGGATTTTGACCCACTCCTCTTTGCAGATCTTCTCCAAGTCATTAAGGTTTCGAGGCTGACGTTTGGCAACTCGAACCTTCAGCTCCCTCCACAGATTTTCTATGGGATTAAGGTCTGGAGACTGGCTAGGCCACTCCAGGACCTTAATGTGCTTCTTCTTGAGCCACTCCTTTGTTGCCTTGGCTGTGTGTTTTGGGTCATTGTCATGCTGGAATACCCATCCACGAACCATTTTCATGCCCTGGCTGAGGGAAGGAGGTTCTCACCCAAGATTTGACGGTACATGGCCCCGTCCATCGTCCCTTTGATGCGGTGAAGTTGTCCTGTCCCCTTAGCAGAAAAACACCCCCAAAGCGTAATGTTTCCACCTCCATGTTTGACGGTGGGGATGGTGTTCTTGGGGTCATAGGCAGCATTCCTCCTCCTCCAAACACGGCGAATTGAGTTGATGCCAAAGAGCTCCATTTTGGTCTCATCTGACCACAACACTTTCACCCAGTTGTCCTCTGAATCATTCTGATGTTCACTGGCAAACTTGAGACGGGCATGTATATGTGCTTTCTTGAGCAAGGGGACCTTGCGGGCACTGCAGGATTTCAGTCCTTCACGGCGTAGTGTGTTACCGGTTGTTTTCTTGGTGACTATGGTCCCAGCTGCCTTGAGATCATTGACAAGATCCTCCCGTGTAGTTCTGGGCTGATTCCTCACTGTTCTCATGATCATTGCAACTCCACGAGGTGAGATCTTGCATGGAGCCCCAGGCCGAGGGAGATTGACAGTTCTTTTGTGTTTCTTCCCTTTGCGAATAATCGCACCAACTGTTGTCACCTTCTCACCAAGCTGCTTGGCAATGGTCTTGTAGCCCATTCCAGACTTGTGTAGGTCTACAATCTTGTCCCTGACATCCTTGGAGAGCTCTTTGGTCTTGGCCATGGTAGAGAGTTTGGAATCTGATTGATTGATTGCTTCTGTGGACAGGTGTCTTTTATACAGGTAACAAGCTGAGATTAGGAGCACTCCCTTTAAGAGTGTGCTCCTAATCTCAGCTCATTACCTGTATAAAAGACACCTGGGGGCCAGAAATCTTTCTGATTGTGAGGTGGTCAAATACTTATTTCCCTCATTAAAATGCAAATCAATTTATAACATTTTTGACATGCGTTTTTCTGGATTTTTTTTGTTGTTATTCTGTCTCTCACTGTTCAAATAAATCTACCATTAAAATTATAGACTGATCATTTCTTTGTCAGTGGGCAAACGTACAAAATCAGCAAGGGATCAAATACTTATTTCCTTCACTGTATACTGTGTGTGTATATATATATATATATATATATATATATATATATATATATATATATATATATATATATATATATATATATATATATATAATAGCACTCTGCTCGGGTAAAAATTAAGAGACCACTACAAAATTATCAGTTTCTCTGGTTTTACTATGTATAGGCATGTGTTTGGGTAAAATAGTGTCATATAGAGCATTTATTTGCAGAAAATGACGAACTGGTCAAAATAACAAAAAAGATGCAGTATTGTTAGACCTCGAATAATGCAAAGAAAATAAGTTCATATTAATTTTTAAACAATACTAATGTTTTAACTTCAGTTCAGAAATCAATATTTGGTGGAATAACCCTAATTTTCAATCACAGCTTTCATGCGTCTTGGCATGCTCTCCACTAGTCTTTCACATTGATGTTGAATGACTTTATGCCACTTCTGGCACACAAATTCAAGCACCTCAGCTTTGTTTGAGCTTCTTCTTGATCACATTCCAGAGGTTTTCAATGGGGTTCAAGTCGGGAGATTAGGCTTGCCATGACAGGGTCTTGATCTGGTGGTCCTCCATCCATACCTTATTTGACCTGGCTGTGTGGCATGGAGTATTGTCCTGCTGGAAAAAACAATCCTCAGAGTTGGGGAACTTAGTCATAGGAGTAGGAATCAAGTTTTCTTCCAGGACAACCTTGTACATGGCTTGATTCATGCATCCTTCAGAAAGACAAATCAGATCATCACTGATCCTCCACCAAATGTCATAGTGGGTGTGAAATACTGTGGCTTGTAGGCCTCTCCAGGTCTCCGTCTAACAATTAGATGACCATGTGTTAGGCAAAGCTGAAAACTGGACTCCTCAGATAAGATGGCCTTACTCCAGTCCTCTACGGTCCAATCCTATGTGTGTTGTGTTCTCCATTATTGAGAGGATGTAAGAGGAGGTAAAAGTTCAGTAGAGTACATACTGATTTTGGACAAAAGTCTTTCATCAGCTGTGCAAACAGAGTGCTTCTGAGGCTGTAATTGACTGATTATCCCAGCATTGTATAAACAAGGACTGACTGCATCAATGTAATTGTGTCTGTGGTTCATTATCTAAGAACCTCACTAGAACTATTGCATGTAGCAAAGGATTACCATAGTACAAAAATATGTAGCATTTTATTATTATTATAATTATCCTAGCAGAACTATCCATCCATCCATCTTCTATACCACTTATCCTCTTATGGGTCACAGGGAACCTGGAGCCTATCCCAGGGAACATCGGGCACAAGGCGGGGTACACCCTGGACAGGGTGCCAATCCATCGCAGGGCACACTCACATACACATTCACACACCCATTCATACACTATGGACACTTTGGACATGCCAATCAGCCTACCATGCATGTCTTTGGACTGGGGGAGGAAACCGGAGTACCCGGAGGAAACCCCCGCAGAGAACATGCAAACTCCGCACACACAGGGCCACGGTGGGAATCGAACCCCTGAACCTGGAGGTGTGAGGCGAATGTGCAAACCACTGTGGATAACAATGGAACAGTTGTTGTTTTGGGAAAAACACCTTTACATCAAGGAAGCAGAGGCACAGCCCTCAGATACCAGCTTCTATAGGTGGATTAACAAGGACCTCACTCCTCAGCTACAGTCCTCATTCAGACAACTATTACTGATGTCATTGCAGCAAGACATCTCCCTGCTTCAGCTTTGAACCTAATGGTGGATAATCTTCTTGTCTTAATACTCTTGTCTCAATACTTTTGTCTCAAAAAATTATATCCCAATTTCTGTATGACATTTTTCAACGCATCTTTCAGTCTTTACCAGTATTTGTCAAAGACACTTAATATATATATTTTTTTTTACAAATTCTCGAACAATTTTATGAACATTCCTTGCACAGAAACCATCTACCTTTATCTATGGTCATCAAAAGTCTGTATACAGTCATCATGAATGAAGCTGGATTGAGATCTCTAAAACATTATCTGCATGCATGACTAAATTAGGACCTGACTACTGACATTGAGTCTCATTTATCAAGCTGAATATGAATGGATTTTTCATATTTTTTTTCAATCCAGTGTTTACACAACAAATGTGGTATTCATGAAAACCCTGTGTATTTGGAAAAATGTTGTGCTTCTGAGTGTATGTCAATTTATGCATAAAAATACTAACTAATGTAAACATTGACTTGATTGACTTCAGATCATAAAATTCCAGGAATTGCTGCACTTTTTTATTTTTAAGCTGGAAACCCCCACATATGCCTTTTCTTTCAGCAGAGGGAAAGTTTTAAATTATGGCCCTGTGCCATGCATGGGGTTTATTCATGTAAAAAATCAGGTTGCTGGTGCTGCCATCCTCATGGAGGTCTGCAAATAGAGTCTCTGGATTTTCTGTCAGTCTCTTGTTTTTGTAAACTTTTCATGCAGTTTCATAAGAAATACCTTCTGGATAGTTCAATGGAATGGCCTCCACACTTTGGGTTTGTGTAGGCCTAGGGCTATAGGCCATTTGCACCTGTGGGTGTGGATAATTCCTGCTATTGTTTTTCACTAGACGTTTTCACACCTTCCTTTTCACAGCTCCAACATGTAGGTCGGCTGGACAGGTAGATCTGAACCCTCATAGAGCAACTGTGGGGATAAAGATGTGGAGGTGAAAAGTAAAAGTAATAATATTAATAATTACTTGAGTAAGAGTAATAAAGTATACGATGAGAAGACTTCAAGTTACTAGTTACTTCGGATCTGATTAAAATCAAGGGAAAATCCTGAATTTCAGACTACATGGAAAACTCTGTGTGTGTGTGCTCTGACATGCTTGGTTCTTCTCCATCTCGAGGATGCTAAACACATGAGCGGTTGTTGTGTCAGACCACTGCAGTGCATCGTGAGGCATCATTGTACATCATTTAAACGAATTATTAAAACTACCTTTCATATTTAACAGTAACAGAGGAATGGCACAGAATGTAGCAAAGTAAAAGAACACATTTCTGTGATTAAAAATGAACTTGTGTAAGAGTATAAGTATGGCCTGTTAACTATAAAAAGTTGTTTTTTTTCCCCAAAAGTTACTGAAGGAAATTTAACAGAATAAATTACTACCCACATCTGAGTTTACATAGTCAGGATCTGTAAATCACATTGTGAATATGCTCTTTCTGTAACAGCACATTTGATAAATGTTGCCACATGTTTAAATTGATACATAAAATGTTTGAATATTTGGTTTAATTTTGATCGATTCACACAGTACAGTACAATAAAACTCAATCCAGTGACGTGGAACCGATATACGAATTTGAATCAAGTAAATTCAATAAGCTTGGTTCAGTTTGTAGGCTTCTGTGTTCACTTTAAATCAGTTTTTAAATAACTTTTAATTGGACTAAACTTGAAAGACATGTTCTGACCCTAACCCTATGTTCTGAGGATGTCTGCAAAGTTTTGGGCATGATCAATGATAGGAAATGGAGTTAAGACCAAATAGCTGTTTTTAAGGAACAAAAAGTCCAAAATTGTGTGCTGCATCAATCTGTTAATCTGCAACTGGGTTTTCAACCATTGATGAATTACATGGCCACATTCAGCCAATTAGGCTTCAGCGAGCATTTCACACAACCAGCACTGGTCATAAAACTCGATAAGTTAAGGTCTGGATAAATCTATGGTCTCTTTATTGTTCTATGTAATTTGGCAAGAACTGGCTACTGGGTGTGATATTTTTTGAGGTGTGCTTGGACCTCGCAGATTATATCATCATAATAATAGTAATAATTAGCCAAATTCATTTAGGTCCCACCCACTAATTTCTGCTATGATGGGATGTTTGCCAATCACATGGTATTTGAACCTTAATTTTGAGAACTTGTCGAGGCGTTTTTGTCCAATCTTCACAAATGTTTCGCAATGTCAATCAATTTTAACAAGGCAGAGCCTAATTTATTCAAACAGCTGCAACTCATGTTCACTTGCATGAAATTGCACAAAAATTGAAATACATATGAAACTCGCATCAGCGGCAGGCAGAGCACAGACACACAGAGGCGATTTGAGGAGAATTAGTGCTGGGTTTATTTACAATATGTACAAACTTACAAAAATTAGAAAGGGGTAACGTGAAGGAGAGGAGTGAAGGGAGTGCAGTGAGTGCTGATGGAAATCTGGTGATCCCATCAGAGCGTTGCAGCGGGGCTCCCAAATGGGGCAGACATCCGGGCTACCGCCGGGCTGATGTCACAATATATAGGGACAAAATTCTGAGGTAATATACAAAGTTTGGGTTGTTGGCATACATAGGGGTGGAGCTAAGGTCAGCTGAAATTTGGTGCTGCATCGATATGCTATTATTTTACTGGATTTTTAATCATCATTGAATTACTTCAGAACCATGGCAAGAACAGATAGCACTTGGATAGCACCTTGGTCAGTACATAATACTCTTTGCTGCTACTCAGGCAAGATAGATAAGCCTGATCGGAAAATTAATTTTTTCTACCTGGGTAATTTACTCAAACTTGGTTTCTCCTGAACAAGAGGTTCAGCCTCAAGAACTATTTAGCTCCCACTTATATTTGTAGGTCATTTGCACAATATGCATTATTTTGGTGTCAAACTACTCAGCAGAGTGTTGCTTTCCGTAATTATGAAATATATGTTGATGTTTCTGAACAATATGACTACCACATATTAGGTCCAATGTTAGGTTCCATGCCACAGTTAGATCCCATATCTTTAACTACCCCATGTGTCTGTGTGTGTATGGGTGTAAATTGTTATTATTTTCTTTAAAGATCTTATATCCCATTTAGTACTGCCCTTCAGAAGCTACATGAGATATTTACATGTTTACCAAAAGACAAAATAATAACAATTTACACTGATAAATTAAGCATAAGCAGTGCATTCTTCCGGTTTGTGACTTTGTGTACATTACCACGTGTGTTTGTTTTGTTTTTTTGTCTTGTCTCCACCCCTGCATCATTATTGGTTGTTTCCCTCACGTGTTATGCACACCTATTCCCATTTCCCACTCAGTGCATTTTCCCACTTTTTGTGGACACCCCGGCTCCTTTTAACAATACTGGAATGGATTCTTCCTCCAGTTCCAGTTTTATTTTGGAGCTTGCTAGACCCCAATCCTGAAGAGAAGCAGTGGCTAGGGTTCATGTTATCCTGGTTCACCAGCCGAGCTTCTAGTTGCCATGGGAGCCATGGGCCTAGGAAGCATGGATGAGTTCGTCTGCCTGATGAGGATGATTTATAGAAAAGGGGACTATGGGGACACTCTCTGACACAATCATCTTGTTCAAAAGCTTACATCTCCCTGGCTCTTAATGTATCAAACCCTCCAGGACAGCACTTAGAGGAATTTGAAATTATTCAAAATTACCACAGATTTTCTGAGGATTCATCACAACACACATTCAGCCAAAGTCCTCTTCGATTTACATGCATCGAACATGAGTATAGATAAAAGGTTTAATTTTATCTAAAAGACTGTGCAATTGCAATTTAATTCCAATTCAAATAGTCTTCTTCAAAAAGGCACAAAAAAACTTTGCGAATCTACAAACAACTCACAGTATAAACAATCAAGTGTATCTAAACTTTTGAACTGATTATTTTGTGTAAATTCAATTATTATTGTGTCTTGTGGACTATATGTAAACATCTTTTATGCGGAATAGCTTATTCAGGGCAGTACTAAATAAAAAACAAAATGCATTTTTTTACGATAATGCCTCCACCAACCAGTGATGGACATAGAAAAAGAGTTTTAATAGATTTTTTTTGAGGCCTTGCTCAAAATCACATGTGATCTCCCATCAGTGCACTCCCTGTCCATGAAGTATATAAAGAGCAGGGCCATAAAATCATCTCAGACTCCCTTATCAAGCAACCTCTCAACTGCTGACTGTACTTTAGTCATTGCTGGATACGGATTGATTCCTTTTTGTTTGCAGTAAGAAAAGTGTTGCATCCTCAACAAACTCCTCAAAAAAGGCAGGACAAATTTACACTCACTAGAATACACTTTATCTGTAGTATAATTTCTAATGTATGTGTTTTCCTAAAGTTTTTCTCTTTTTCAGTCTTATCTTGCCTGGAATTATTATTATTATTTTTATTTATTTATTTATTTATTTTATTTTTTTTGCTGTTTTGTTAATTTACACTTAATCAGAGATGTGAAACTCAAATTACTGTCAACATTGATGGACAACAATAATAAAAAAAAATGAATCTAAAACATGAATCTGGAACAGAAGAGGAGGTTTTACTCCATCATATTATGCTCTCTAGCTTATACAACTTATACAGCTATTCTTTACACCTCCTATGAATAGAGTTCTGCAAAGCCACTATTAATCAAGATGCAGCCACAGCAATCAGAAGAGTATTTTCCCACTGCAAAGATAGATATATATATATATATATATATATATATATATATATATATATATATATATATATATATATATATATATATATATATAAATAAAAGCAGAAAACTCATTAGTCTCTGAAGTCTTACAACTTTAGCATCCAGCTGTTTGTCTCCAATTGAATTTATCATTTACAATACCTGCAGGGGTAAACATTCTGCTGATAATTTTTATTACATCTGCTCAAACACATTTCTTACTGGTGTGCTTCTGTAGTAACACACACTGTAATGGAGACACGTGAATGATACTGCAGTAAGAAAAAGAAAAAACAAACAAAGAAAAGCCCACCTTGACAGCCCACCTTCCCTTAGCACTGTAGACAGCAGATGAACTCAATACATGCTTGGCACCTAGAGCCCAATTAACTTGCTTATTGTTTGGTAAATCTGTATGCCGTCCATAGGCAGGAGTAGGAAAGAAGCAAGAAAGGAAGGCTGAAGGGAAGGAAGAAAGAATGGATTCACCCTGTCATCATTCCTTCATTATTTTGAGCAGCTTTTTTTTTCGTTTTGTTTTTTTAATGTTCAGCTTTTGATGATTTGAAGAATGGGTGGGTTCAAACAAAAGGTACGATGTTCTAAGTTGTTGTTTTAACAAATTTATATGTCAATATCAGGAAACTTACTTAAATGTGTACTTCAGTAATAATGGTAGAGATGGTAAAAGTTGCCAGTACACAAAGTACTTTGGATGATTGAGCCAAATTATATTAGGGAATAATATTCTGTCATTTTTACAAGTTCAATTGACCTTTGTATCGCCCTCAATAATTTTCTTTACGATAAATGTGTTTTATAGGAATTATTTGGTGATAAATAACAGGGTGTGATGAGATGACTGACAGCTTCTATCATGATAGTTGGGCCTCTAGAATGCACACATATGTTCCAACACATACATGAACCTCTTGACAGTTGTGTAGCAAAGCCAAGTCTTGTTCTGCTGTGAACTGTACTAACAGACCCTCATAAGGGAGTTCTTTGCAGTTTTTCCAGTATTTTGCTCATTTTGATGTCTAAGTTGGCTCAATTTACTGATATTATAATTGCCAAAAGAAACATGAGTAAATGAAGTTAAACAAGGCAGATAACACTAGCTCAATTTCATAATAATTTATTGACTGTATCGCCTTAGCAAACACTCAAAATATCTTGCTAAGTTTAGGTAGTCACTTCTATTTAAAGAAGTACACAAGCAGTAAGAGCAGATATATGAGGATATAAGAGCAGTTCTTCAGATGGGTAGAGCTAGATGAAAAATATGGAGAGCAGTGATTGTTTCCCCCTCAAAAACAGGTTGTGTTGAGTGTAAATGGTGACTGCTGTTATATTTTCAGTTGGTACTATACATTAGCTACCTATACAGTGCTTGCATACACTTTGATTAAAATGATGGAAAATGTTAGCTAGCTAGCAAATGGTAGCTAAGTCAGTCATGACTCAAAGCTCTAAAATCTTTTCCTATCAATGCTAAAGTCAATACCTGTGAACATTATGACTACACTGTGCATTTTAGATATTAATTAATAATGCTGCACTTGGGTTAGCTAGTGTGCCATTTTGAGTTGCACTTTAGGCAATGAATCATGGATGTGCACATAGTGTCCATCTAATATGAGTGGGCAAGAGGCAGACCCACTGCTTACACCAAATGGAAGACAAATGGAAGATTACGACTTCCATTTCGACCCAAAAAAGATTCAGAACACACTCATATATAAAGACATTGATGTAAACTGATTGCAGATATTATATACCTTGTGCCTTGAATGTTCACTGTCCTATCAACATTGGTTATGAAACTACACTCATCCCCACGTCCCCACCTAAAAAATACCCAAAAAAGTAGTTTATGTGAAAAATTGCATGTAGTTTATGTGAAAAATTGCATGTTTTTCCACATGGCAAGAGCATGGACACTAAATAAAACTTCACCAAGGGGAAGTGTTTTCTTACAAAACTGAAGTGAAGGGTTTAGATCACACTCAAAAGTACTGAAAGATGAAAGAAACTTGCAGGTGATCAGAAAAACAATGTTGTGCTGATGTCTTCATAGTTGGTAAAGGTTACTGTGACACCTTTTAGGCATACATTGTGCATATGTATGTGTGTGCTTTGTAAGTTTTTGTTTTCTTTGTACATTTTTGCTTTCTGGGAGTGGTGTAGTGAATTTAAAATTGTCTTTAGAATCCATAATTTTATCATCTTCATTACACATCTTATTTGATATTGATAAATGTATGACGTCCAATTCTGTTTCTGAATTGTGTTAACATCATGCTTACATGCCATTTACTGGCAAATGGCCTGTGACAGGCTTATTTATGCAAGCAGGAATGGGAACTGGAGGCAAACTTTTCTGGTTCAAATGTCAGGGATCTGTGAGGGAAATATGCATGCTGTGAGTGAAATATGCTACTGCATGAGATAAGTACAACTTTGAAGTCACAAATGAGTGTGAAGACGAATCAACCTGCCCTTCAGTGGCCACTTACTTGGCCTTTAGAGCTATCCATGCTTTCTCCAGCTTTTTTCCCTTAAATAAAATCTCAACTTTGTCTTTCATCAACAGTATTTTTTTCCCATTCCCAGTAGTTTTCTAGCATTACTCAAAATGAATGGTTATCAATCACAGTTCAGTCATAGCAGATTGTTATCATTATTTGTAATCTATACATATGCATTTTTTGTCTGTGACATTTTCAGTCTTTGAGTTATGACATAGATTATGTTTTTCATAAAGCAGACTAATCTCTAAATTCAAGTAGGGAGCATCTCCTACATTCCAAGCCTTGAAACCCTCCAAGAGGTTCATTGATATTTTATAATGTGAACTTGTTAAAGTAAACATATACAGTAGATTCAAGCTGGGTAAAACTGCACAGCATATCAATTTAATCTTTAATTCTCCCAAGGTTTGCTACTCTCTCAGTATATGAAGATATTAACTGAGATTGCAGGAAATCCTTTTAGGACTATGAAATTATGAAATGCAGAACCCATGGAAAGCAAATGTTCATACCAGGGCTTTGTGGCTAATTAATAATAAAGGATAATGAATCAGCTGATAACAAATGGGCATGCTTACCTGTAAATCCTCAAGCCCTGCCATCTGTCTCAGTTTTTGCACATTGACCCACACACATACTGCTGCATCTGCAGCCTCCTCTCTCCTGTGGTCTTGAGATGGTCAGCCTGTTCTTATGTAGTTTGCTTTTTTAAATTTTAAGTTATTTTGAAAAAAACTTTCATCATACACTGCTGCACAGCCAACCTTGCTGCTGTACCTATAGACAGGTGACATATTCAAGCAAAAAAACACATAAAATAAAGTATGTTAGTAAGTTGTCAGGCCATCACAAGTGTAAGTGTACCATGACATTGATTCTTAAATTTTCTATATTCAAATTCTGGATTGACATTTTCAGTCACTTGAAGAACGTATGTTACTTTAGTCACCCGTTCCTATTGGAATACTGGGCAGTTAAGCAGTGTCTGTGACTGAAGCTCCTGTAATCTGTTCCCTATTAATGAACCCTCTTTCGAAGGGTTTAGATCTTGTTCTCTTGCCACCATGGTCTAAAATCTATGGTTGTTCCATTTATGTATCAGATATAGACAGTTGTACAGCTTGAATGACCTCTTGAGCTACTTACAGTGCATCCGGAATGTATTCACAGCGCTTCACTTTTTCCACATTTTGTTATGTTACAGCCTTATTCCAATATGGATTAAATTCATTATTTTTCTCAAAATTCTACAAAGAATACCCCATAATGATGACATGAAAGAAGTTTGTTTGAAATCTTTGCAAATTTATTAAAAATAAAAAACCAAAAAAACACATGTACATAAATATTCACAGCCTTTGCCATGACACTCAAAATTGAGCTCAGGTGCAACCCTTTTCCCTGATCATCCTTGAGATGTTTCTACAACTTGATTGGAGTCCACCTGTGGTAAATTCAGTTGATTGGACATGATCTGGAAAGGTACACACCTGTGTATATATAAGGTCCCACAGTTAACAATGCATGTCAGAGCACAAACCAAGCCATGAAGTCCTGTAGACCTCCGAGACAGGATTGTATCGAGGCACAGATCTGGGGAAGGGTAAAGAAACATTACTGCAGCATTGAAGGTCCCAATAAGCTCCATCATCTGTAAATGGAAGAAGTTTGGAACCAGCAGGACTCTTCCTAGAGCTGGCCGCCCGGCCAAACTGAGCGATCGGGGGAGAAGGGACTTAGTCAGTCCAACCCGATGGTCACTCTGACAGAGCTCCAGCGTATCTCTGTGGAGAGAGGAGGACCTTCCAGAAGAACAACCATCTCTGCCGCACTCCATCAATCAGGCCTGTATGGTTGAGTGGCCAGGCGGAAGCCACTCCTCAGTAAAAGGCACATGACAGCCCGCCTGGAGTTTGCCAAAGGGCACCTGAATGACTCTCAGACCATGATGAAACAAAGATTGAACTCTTTGGCCTGAATGGCAAGCGTCATGTCTGGAGGAAACCAGGCACCACTCATCACCTGGCAAATACCATCCCTACAGTGAAGCATGATGGTGGCAGCATCATGCTGTGGGGATGTTTTTCAGTGGCAGGAACTGGGAGACTAATCAGCATCGATGAATTCAGCAATGTACAGAAACATCCTTGATGAAAACCTGCTCTAGAGCGCTCTGGACCTCAGACTGGAGTGAAGGTTCATCTTCCAACAGGACAACGACCCTAAGCACACAGCCAAGATAACAAAGGAGTGGCTACAGGACAACTCTGTACATGTCCTTGAGTGGCCCAGCCAGAGCCCAGACTTGAACCCGATTGAACATCTCTGGAGAGATCTGAAAATGGCTGTGCACCAATGCTCCCCATCCAACCTGATGGAGCTTGAGAGGTCCTGCAAAGAAGAATGGGAGAAACTGCCCAAAAATAGGTGTGCCAAGCTTGTAGCATCATACTCAAAAAGACTTGAGGCTGTAATTGGTGCCAATGGTGCTTCAACAAAGTATTTAGCAAAGGCTGTGAATACTTATGTACATGTGCTTTTTTTTGTTTTTTATTTTTAATAAATTTGCAAAGATTTCAAACAAACTTCTTTCATGTTGTCATTATGGGGTATTGTTTATAGAATTTTGAGGAAATTAATTTAATCCATTTTGGAATAAGGCTGTAACATAATAAAATGTGGAAAAAGTGAAGCGCTGTGAATACTTTCCAGATGCACTGTAAGCATAGCAGAGATCCATGAATCACACCAGTAATACCAAAACCAATTTTATTTTAGTAACTTTAATTATGGCTTTCCTCTCTGTCTCCATCAGTTATATTTCTTCTGAACTGCTGAATTTGTGGCCTTCTGATGTGTCCACTGGCTGCCAAAACACAGTTTCAAACATTACATGACTTGAATTCTGCATATATATTTCACTTACTTCAGTTGAGTCTTTTGTGTCACCAACACAGTTTTGTTGTCCATTGCCCACTGAAGGATTTCTCGGTGCTTCTTTCTTTGTACCCTTACTGATATGTATCACTATTTTATCTGCAAACTCAAATAAATAATTGTGTCCATAATTTAGATGCTTTGTTGGTGGAAGAGTATCATTGGGGTGTGGAGTGGTTCATAATGAAGTGGTGTTATCACCAGTCCAGCAGTGATTACAGGATCCTGAGGGAAGCTTTTTATTTGTAGCAACACCCCCCCCCCCCCCCCCCCCCCCTCACCACCTCCCCACCCCCCATCCTTGCTGCCTCTATAGCAACCCCTTGCTTCCCCTGTGAATGCTTGTTTCAAAGAGAGACAGACAGGCAGGCAGGCAGGCAGGCAGGCAGACAGGCAGACTGACAGACAGACAGTGAGAGCGTGAGAGAAGTCACAAGCTGACAATTGCAAATCGCATGCTTGATAGCTGGCAGAAGGTATAGACAGGTCTCACTGGTGTTTATGTTTTGTGAGAACTGTTGATGTGACATGAATGTGAATAGGTAATTCATATTTGATTGTCTTAACCTGACCTGCTTGAGGGTTGTGTTTGTTTGTTTGCTTGTTTCAGAAATTTGGATTAATCTCTTTCTATCAAATTTATTATTAGGATCTCTCTCCATTCTCCCTCACCATTCTCAGTCATTGTTTTTTGCTTATACTTTTATATTTAGTCTTTATGGTTATTGAATATTTTCACTGCATATATCAGAATTACAAGGGTCTGCTTGGATAACTAATTTTAAAGCATGTACAGCCGTGTGAAAAAATAAGTACACCCCATGGAAATTGTTGGCTTTTTTGACATATTTGTACAAGCAAACATTTGATCATCTTTGAAACAGTACCTATTAATGAAGTTGATATATTGGAAAAAAACCACAAGGAAAATTAACTTTTTCAATCATTTATTTAACAGAAATATCAAAAGATGTGATATTCTTCTTTTGAAAAAGTAAGAATACCCTTGGCCACAGAAGCTAATATTGCCCCCTTTAGCAGAAATAACTTCTTGTAGGTGTTTTGCATAATTGTACAGCAGGCTTGCTGGAGTTCTTGACCACTCTTCCATGCAATCTTCTTTCAGTTGCAAGATGTATGCACAACATTTAAATGGGATTCAAACCCTCCATTTCTTCTTTTTCAGCCATTTCTTGGTGGATTTGCTAGTGTGCTTAGGATAATTATCCTGGTCTTAGGCCCACTTTTAGTTCAACTTCAACTTGGACAGATGGCCTCACATTATCTTCAGACACTCTTTGATATGATGTAGAATTCATAGTTGAATCAATGAATGCAAGCTGTCCAGTCCCTGAGACAGCGAAGCATCCCCAAACCATAACATTTCTGCCACCACAACTCTATCTTTGATTCGTCTGACCAGAGCACATTATTCCAAAAGGTCTGGTCTTTGCCTGTATGCTCATTGGCAAACTGTAGTCTTGCTATAATGGGATCAAATTTATGCAATCTCATTCTGATTGTAGAAGCGTGCACTTCGACACCAACAGTTGATAGACTTACTAGCAGATCCTATGATGAAATTTTGGGGTTCTTGGAGAATTTTTTTTGCATCAGACGGTCTGCTCTTGGGCTGAATTTGCTGGGACGGCCAGTCCTGGACAAATTGGCAGTAATTTTAAATCTGCGCCACTTGTAGATTATTTTCCTTACAGTGAAATGATGTATTTCAAATAATTCTGAGAATAATTCTTTTAAAATCTATTGCCAGACTCATAGGCATCCACAACCTTTTTCTGAAGGCCTTATAGAACTCTTTCAATTTTGGCATGATGACACCACACACGTCAAAAGCAAAGGGAACACCAGACACTAAATATGAGAGGTTTAAATAAGACAGGTTCCACCTGTGCTCCGTGAGCAGGTTCTAATTACTGAACACCTGATTCTAATTTTATGGATATTTTAGGGGTGATAAATGTAGGGGCGTACTTACTTTTTCCTTGTGACTGATCTGGGTTTTTTAAAAAAAAAAAATTTATTTAAATTGTGACAATTACTACAAAATGTGAATTTTATGTGTCATTTGATAGTGTATCACCTTTATTACTATTTCAAAGAGGATCAAATGTTTGCTTGTCCAAATATGTAAAAGAAAACAAATAAAATAAATAAATAAATAAATAATTCCATGGGATGTACTTATAGTTTCACATGACTGTATATCCTTAAGGATTCCAACCTTTTTACCCTTGAAATAATCATTGAGTATATAAACACTTGTATAATGACAAAGCTAAAAAAGGTATTTCCTGGAAATTAAAATCATGAGTAACTAAAAATTAACCAGTACCAGTAATTATATTCATATGGTTTGTGGATTTGCAGTGTTTTCACAGTAACATTAATTCAAGTAAGAAATAGAAATAGATTCTAAAGAAATTCAGTTAAGATGGCTAGAAGACTGGGTCAGAACATCTCCAAAGAGGCAGGTCTTGTGGGGTGTTCCCACTGGTTAGCACCTACCAAAAGTGGTTCAAGAAAGGACAAACGGTTAACTGGGTCATTGATGTGTGTGGGGAGCGAAGGCTAGCCCATCTGGTCCGATCCCACAGAAGAGCTACTGTGGCACAAATTGCTGAAAATGTTAATGCTGGCTATGATAGAACGGTGTTAGAACACGCAGGGCGTTGCAGCTTGCTGCATATCAGGCAGAGTAGCCACAGACCGGTCAGAGTGCCCATTCTGACTCCTGTCTACTGCCAAAAGTGCCTACAATGGGCATGTAAGCATCAGAACTGAACCATGGAGCAATGGGAGAAGATGGCCTGGTCTCATGAATTATGTTTTCTTTTACATCATGTGGACAGCTGGGTGCATGTGTTTCGCTTGCCTGGGGAAAAGATGGCACCAAGGTGCACTATGGAAAGAAGGCAAGTTGGCGGAGGCAGTGTGATGCTCTGGGCAATGTTCTGGTGGGAAACCTTGGGTCCTGGCATTCATGTGGATGTTACTTTGACATGTATCACCTACCTAAACATTGTTGCAGACCAAGTACACCCCTTCATGGCAACAGTATTCCCTAATGGCAGTGGCCTCTTTCAGCAGGATGATGCACCCTGCCACAGTGCAAACATTGCGTTGGGAAAAAATTGCCACACTGCATTGTATGTATCCAATAGTCTTGAGGTTCACCAACATAAAACTTAAATACATTGCAAGCATTCAAATAGGGCCTGCAATGTATTTAACAAACAATAACATACATATTTGCATTCTTTTTTATGGTATTGTCTTGGCTTGTTTAGAGACTTTCCTGCCTTGCTTT
This sequence comes from Ictalurus punctatus, assembly GCF_001660625.3. Classification (NCBI taxonomy): domain Eukaryota; kingdom Metazoa; phylum Chordata; class Actinopteri; order Siluriformes; family Ictaluridae; genus Ictalurus; species Ictalurus punctatus. The sequence goes on from NC_030423.2 coordinate 5,208,854, forward strand.
CAGTAACAACTCTTCAGTTTGATTGTAATAAGACCCACTTTTTCACTCTGTGCAACATTGGATTTCTTCTTAAGGCGGGCTCAAACTGAGCTTCTAGTACATATAAGGGCACAAACTATAATGCTCTTGCATTTTATTCAGATACATACACTGTACAGCCAATTCTTTCATGATCTCACATGATTCAAATCCCAATATAGTGGTAGATGTATAATGGATGGTTGTAGGGGACCTTCCATTTCCTTTTACTTTTAATTAATAAAAGTGTTTGTTTGACTTCAGAGATTATTTCTAAGTAAGAGCACTGTGGGATATGAGGTTTAAATAAAATATCCGTTGACAATATGATTTCTAAGAGAAACATAAATTTGAGCAATGAATTATAGATAACTATAGATACAGCTTATCCATAAATTTCTTTATTCAACATATTACTGAATATAATACCTCACATTAGAGCTAATTGTTTGGAATTTTGTGTGGTGTCTCTCTTTTTACATACTGTTCTTTTGATTCTTTGGAAAAATAATTCTAGGACTAAATGTTTTTATTGAATTTGGGGAAGAGCTCAAGACGTCACAAGACGACACAAGATGACCAATGAGCTGTCACAATAATTGTTAATCCACAGTCAGTGTATTATAGAAAATACACCACTCGTTTTTATAATATAAATATATTACACAAATGATGAATATGAAAAAATGTTTCTCCTGTCCACACAGCATGAAATAGCGATTGGAGGATATAGTAATTTGGCTGTGCAGGACCATTTAATCATATTTTATTGAGCTAATATTATTGACCCTTTAATGGGCAAGAACATTAAAACACAGTAACATTAATTAATTATTATTTTTAAAAGACACATTGGGTTTCAGTTAACGCAATTTTGCAATTATTTTTCAAAATACGATATTTTACAGTTTGTATCTCCCAGTATACTGTCACAGAATTCCCCTCATGCTGAGTGCTGGATCATTTAGCACGCATGAACTGCCTGAACGTGTGATTCCGGTTTGGCATTGACTTTGTTTACAGTTACACGTGTGTTTTGTTTTCTGTCCTGTCTCTGCCCCTGTTATTTTATTGGTTGTTTGTAATGTTTGCAGACTTTTTCTCAAACCTGGTTGTGTCTGTAGATAAAGCATTAATCGTCGGAGACTTTAATATTCATTTTGATAACCTGGGAGACCCTCTAAGATTAGCGGTTGTGTCCATCTTAGATTCAGTAGGGATTAATCAGAACGTAATCGGGCCTACTCATAATGGTGGTCACACTCTTGACCTCATACTAACATACGGACTAAGTATAGAAAATATTATCATTTTTCCGCAGTCTGAAGTTGTCTCAGACCATTATCTTATCTCGTTCATAATACGTATTGATCATAATATTTCCACCTCGCCTCGCTACCGCATAAAACGTACCTACACATCAGCTACTGCACCGAGCTTCATAAATAACCTTGCAGAAACATCAATTAGATTTGGATCACCGTCAGATCACACAGAACTCGATCAGGCGACTGAAAGCTTGGAGTCAACACTCCGCTACACGCTAGATAGAGTGGCTCCACTCAAAAGGAAAATAATTAGAGAGAAAAAATTAGCACCCTGGTATAACGATCAAACGCGAACCTTAAAACAGACAACTCGACAATTAGAACATAAATGGCGTCAAACCAAACTGGTGATATTTCAAACAGCATGGAAGGAGAGCCTACTGAAATATAGGAAATCTCTTGGCGATGCTAGAAAAATCTATTTCTCCACCTTAATAGGAGAAAACAAAAACAATTCTAGATTCCTTTTCAACACAGTAGCAAAATTAACTAGGAATAAAACCACTACAGAGAGAAACACTCAATCATTACATAGCAGTGAAGATTTCATGAAATTTTTCATTGATAAGGTTGAAAATATTAGACGTGAAATACAGGCCATTAAATTAAAACTGGACAGTACTGTAACAAACCCATTACATGACAATGTAGCAATATCAGATTAATGCTTAGAGTGTTTTGCTCCGCTTAGAGAGACCGAGCTAACTACATTAATCTCTTCAGCCAATTCATCAACTTGCATACTAGATCCCGTACCTACATGTTTGTTTAAACAGATTTGTCCAGGAGTAATTGAACCACTTCTAAATATAATCAATTCTTCCCTAAGCACTGGCTATGTACCTAAATCACTTAAATTAGCAGTTATTAAACCCTTGATTAAAAAACCTGATCTTGACCCGTCTCAATTGTCCAACTATAGACCAATATCAAATCTCCCCTTCATCTCTAAGATTTTAGAAAAGGTTGTAGCAAAGCAGTTATGCTCGTACTTAGATAGGAATAACATTCATGAAATGTATCAGTCAGGATTTAGACCTCATCATAGCACAGAGACAGCGTTAGTTAAAGTAGTAAATGACCTTCTACTGACTTACGATCAGTGTTGTGTCTCGCTGCTTGTGTTACTCGACCTTAGTGCAGCTTTTGATACTATAGATCACACTATTCTACTTGATAGATTAGAAAATGTTGTTGGTATTAAGGGAACAGTCCTCTCCTGGCTCAGGTCTTATCTGACCGATCGTTATCAGTTCGTAGATGTAAATGGTGATTTCTCCATGCGTACTGAGGTTACTTTTGGAGTTCCACAGGGTTCTGTTTTAGGTCCACTGCTCTTTACTTTATATATGCTACCCCTAGGTCAAATTATTCGTAAACATGGAATTAGCTTCCACTGTTATGCTGATGATACACAGTTGTATGTTTCAGCGAAGCCAGAGGACAGACAGAAGCTTAGTAAAGTTGAGGATTGTGTAAAGGACATTAGACATTGGATGTTAATTAACTTCCTTCTACTTAATTTTGATAAAACAGAAATACTTTTATTAGGCCCACGTGTAGCTAGAAGTATTCTTTCTGATCACATGGTTACTCTGGATGGTCTTTCTGTTTCATCATGTACAGTAGTTAAAGACCTTGGAGTGATTATTGACTCCAGCCTATCATTTGATGCTCATGTAGATAATATTACTAGGATAGCCTTCTTTCATTTCAGAAATATTTCTAAAATAAGAAATATATTGTCACTACATGATGCGGAAATACTAGTTCATGCATTTGTCACCTCTAGATTAGATTACTGTAATGCCATACTGTCTGGATGTTCCAATAGGAATATAAATAAGCTCCAGTTAGTCCAGAATGCAGCTGCTAGAGTCCTAACTAGAACTAGAAGATACGACCATATCACACCGATATTATCAATACTGCATTGGCTCCCAGTAAAATCTCGCAGTAATTATAAAATACTTTTATTAACCTATAAAGCACTAAATGGTCTCGCGCCACAATATCTAAGCGACCTTTTGGTTTTATATGATCCGCCACGCCTACTTAGGTCAAAAGATGCAGGCTATTTGACGGTACCTCGAATAGTGAGGGCTACAGCAGGGGGAAGAGCTTTCTCTTATAGAGCCCCACAGTTATGGAACAGTCTTCCTATTAGTGTTCGGGACTCAGACACAGTCTCAGTGTTTAAGTCTAAGCTTAAAACGTATTTGTTTACTCAAGCCTACCCTGACTAGATTCTGTTCTACTACTTCGCAGTCATAATTATCTTTTTTCTCCCTCTCTCCTTTCGCTGAGCCCCACACAAATTTATGGAGATACTAGAGATCCAGATCCTTTCTGCCTCTGGATGGAGCTCAAATCTTCTTTAATTCCAGACTGCTGGGACCACGGCTGCTCCTAACGCCATACAGACTTCATATAAATCCATAATGAACTTTTTCACACTAACTGTTGTTACCCAGATGAGGATGGGTTCCCTTCTGAGTCGGGTTCCTCTCAAGGTTTCTTCCTCTTAAAACATCTTAGGGAGTTTTTCCTTGCCACCGTCGCCACTCAGTGGCTTGCTCAGTTGGGATAAATTCGCACCTTTAATATCTGTATACCATGTTGATATTTCTGTAAAGCTGCTTTGAGACAATGTCTATTGTAAAAAGTGCTATACAAATAAAATTCAATTGAATTGAATTGAATTGAATGTCTCAGCTGTTATGTGTTATCCCTCTTTGATACATTTAGTATTTAAACCCCTCATGTGTCTTTGTTCAAGCGAAGTATTGTGCGTTTCTGTGTGTTTATCATGAGACCCATACTGAGCCTTTGATCCTTGTTCCTCATTGACTTGTTAGTGTTACAAGGTCTCAGGTGTGAAGCAGGTGTGTTAAATTTGGTGTCATCGCTCTCACACTCCCTCATACTGGTCACTGGAAGTTCAACATGGCACCTCATGGCAAAGAACTCTCTGAGGATCTGAGGAAAAAAATTGTTGCTCTACATAAAGATGGCCTAGGCTATAAGAAGATTGGCAAGACCCTGACACTGAGCTGCAGCATGGTGGCCAAGACCATACAGCCATTTAACAGGACAGGTTCCACTCATAACAGGCCTCGCCATGGTCGACCAAAGAAGTTGAGTGCACGTGCTCAACATCATATCCAGAGGTTGTCTTTGGGAAATAGACGTATGAGTGCTGCCAGCATTGCTGCAGAGGCTGAAGGGGTGGGGGGGGTCAGCCTGTCAGTGCTCAGACCATACGCTGCACACTGCATCAAATTGGTCTGCATGGCTGTCGTCCCAGAAGGAAGCCTCTTCTAAAGATGATGCACAAGAAAGCCCGCAAACAGTTTGCTGAAGACAAGCAGCTAAGGACATGGATTACTGGAACCATGTCCTGTGGTCTGATGAGACCAAGATAAACTTATTTGGTTCAAATGGTGTCAAGCGTGTGTGGCGGCAACCAGGTGAGGAGTACAAAGACAATTGTACAATTGTGTTTTGCCTACAATCAAGCATGTTGGTGGGATTGTCATGGTCTGGGGCTGCATGAGTAGTGCCGGCACTGGGGAGCTACAGTTCATTGAGGGAACCATGAATGCCAACATGTACTGTGACATACTGAAGCATGATCAGTATGCAGTATTCCAGCATGATAACAACCCCAAACACACCTCCAAGACGACCACTGCCTTGCTAAAGAAGCTGAGGGTGAAGGTGATGGACTGGCCAAGCATGTCTCCAGACCTAAACCCTATTGAGCATTTGTGGGGCATCCTCAAACAGAAGGGAGAGGAGCACAAGGTCTCTAACTTCCACCAGCTCCGTGATGTTGTCATGGAGGAGTGGAAGAGGACTCCAGTGGCAACCTGTGAAGCTCTGGTGAACTACATGCCCAAGAAGGTAAAGGCAGTGCTGGAAAATAATGGTGGCCACAAAAAATATGGACATTTTGGGCCCAATTTGGACATTTTCACTTAGGGGTGTACTCACTTTTGTTGCCAGCGGTTTAGACATTAATGACTGTGTGTTGAGTTATTTTGAGAGGACAGCAAATTTACACTGTTACACAAGCTGTACACTCACTACTTTACATTGTAGCAAAGTGTCATTTCTTCAGTGTTGTCAGATGAAAAGATATAATCAAATATTTACAAAAATGTGAGGGGTGTACTCACTTTTGTGAGATACTGTATTTCTGTTTATTTTATTTGTAGTAAATCAGCTTTTTCCTGACATGTTTAGCTTAGGCATTTGTATCCTGCTAGTGCTAGTGTGGTGGTACAGCAGCTGACCCAATGACAAATTTGCTCACACCTCTGATATTTATAATATCCACATCTTAATTTCTTTTCTGTTCAAACAATTTTCTTTATTTGCCTTTCGTTCTTTCCCATATTTTATAATCATCTTATCCCTCAGTATTGACTTTAAAGGCTTTATGCTGGTCTCAGATCAGGTCCCACTGGCTCTGCTGAGGAATGCTATGTGAGTGCCAGGTCTAGTCTGAAAGCATTAACCCTGGCTTTGTGAAGTTTGATTAGGGGACATTAAATCCCTGCTTTTTGTCTTTCTCCAGCACACTTCTAATGACATAGCCTCAACCTTTCACATTATCCAAGTTTATTTCTACCACTGTGTTTTTGTTTTTAAATTAAAGAGAGGTAAAATGTATTGTTTTGACTCTGCATGTTTCTTTGTTTCTTCTTTGTTACATTATCAGATTTTTTTTGTCCTTCTCCACTACTACAATGCCTTGACGGAAAGAAATGTGACCAGATTGAAAAAAGTACAAGCAACTTCATGGTGAAGTAAAATCATGTACTTGTATTATCTATAAGATTTCTTTAATTGATAAAAAGGATTTGGGACAAGACCCAGCTGAAGTGCATCTAAAGAAGGCGACTCCGTGGACACTCTGTGAGTCCCACTAAGGATTCCTTAACAGTGGTTATTTGGCATGATTGTATCAGTAATGCTAAAGCAATACTGTGATCACAGCATGGAGCTGCAGCTGCTTCAGAGTCGTTACTTATCCCCCAAGACACTGTAGACACTTTGAAGTCTGAACTTGAAAGTTCTGATATGAGAAAGCGGGGAGCCACAGTGCAGTGCAAATCAGTAAACAGTGATTATTTGCCAATTAATGAAGCAGATTTGATTATGACGATCCCTTCAGCCTTAGGCCTTTTATCAATGCATGAACTCATCTCTGACACTGACTTGCACCTGAACACACACAAGCATTTCCCTTTACTTAAAAAAAGTCTTAAACAGCTAGTGGGATTTTATAGTGGAGGAGAGTAAATGTAAATAAAGTAGATAATGGGCCCACTGACAGAAGGGAGACAAAGCCCAAATAAACTAATCAAACTGTACATGCATTGTGCTCTAATAAGAGTTTATTTGTAATAATATTTGATGCTGGTAGTATCATGTTTTGGGCCTGTTTTGCTGCACATGGGCCAGGACGACGGATGATGGAACAATGAATTCTGATGTATACCAGTGCATTATAAAGGAAAATGTCAGGACAACTGTCTGTGATCTGAAACTCCAGAGAAAGTAGGGCATGCAGTAACACAACAATTCTAAGCACATAAGTTGCTCTACCAAAGAATGGTTAAAGTTAATGTTTTGGAATGACCAAGTCAAAGTCTTGACCTTAATCCAATAGAATGTTGTGGCAGGACCTGGAGCAAGCAGTTCATGAGAGGAAACCTACCAACATCCCATAGTTGAAGCTACGCTATACTGAGGAACGGGCTAAAATTCCTCCAAGCTGATGTGCAGGACTGATCAACAGTTACTAGAAATTTTCTGTTGAAGTTTTTACTGCACATGGGTGTTTCACATACTTTTGCCACTCACATATATGTAATATTGGATGATTTTGCTTATTAAATAAGTGACGAGGTATAATATTTTTGTTGCATTTATTTAATTGGTTTCTCTATACAGTGAGGAAAAGAAGTATTTGATCCCCTGCTGATTTTGTACGTTTGCCCACTGACAAAGAAATGATCATTCTATAATTTTAATGGTAGATTTATTTGAACAGTGAGAGACAGAATAACAACAAAAAAAATCCAGAAAAACGCATGTCAAAAATGTTATAAATTGACTTGCATTTTAATGAGGGAAATAAGTATTTGACCCCCTCTCAATCAGAAAGATTTCTGGCTCCCAGGTGTCTTTTATACAGGTGACGAGCTGAGATTAGGAGCACACTGTTAAAGGGAGTGCTCCTAATATCAGCTTGTTACCTGTATAAAAGACACCTGTCCACAGAAGCAATCAATCAATCAGATTCCAAACTCTCCACCATGGCCAAGACCAAAGAGCTCTCCAAGGATGTCAGGGACAAGATTGTAGACCTACACAAGTCTGGAATGGGCTACAAGACCATTGCCAAGCAGCTTGGTGAGAAGGTGACAACAGTTGGTGCGATTATTCGCAAATGGAAGAAACACAAAAGAACTGTCAATCTCCCTCGGCCTGGGGCTCCATGCAAGATCTCACCTCGTGGAGTTGCAGTGATCATGAGAACAGTGAGGAATCAGCCCAGAACTACACGGGAGGATCTTGTCAATGATCTCAATGCAGCTGGGACCATAGTCACTAAGAAAACAATTGGTAACACACTACGCCGTGAAGGACTGAAATCCTGCAGCGCCCGCAAGGTCCCCCTGCTCAAGAAAGCACATATACATGCCCGTCTGAAGTTTGCCAATGAACATCTGCATGGTTCAGAGGACAACTGGGTTTAAGTGTTGTGGTCAGATGAGACCAAAATGGAGCTCTTTGGCATCAACTCAACTGGCCGTGTTTGGAGGAGGAGGAATGCTGCCTATGACCCCAAGAACACCATCCTCACCGTCAGGTAGGTGGAAACATTATGCTTTGGGGGTGTTTTTCTGCTAAGGGGACAGGACAACTTCACCGCATCAAAGGGACGATGGACGGGGCCATGTACCGTCAAATCTTGGGTGAGAACCTCCTTCCCTCAGCCAGGGCATTGAAAGTGGCTCGTGGATGGGTATTCCAGCATGACAATGACCCAAAACACACGGCCAAGGCAACAAAGGAGTGGCTCAAGAAGAAGCACATTAAGGTCCTGGAGTGGCCTAGCCAGTCTCCAGACCTTAATCCCATAGAAAATCTGTGGAGGGAGCTGAAGGTTCGAGTTGCCAAACGTCAGCCTCGAAACCTTAATGACTTGGAGAAGATCTGCAAAGAGGAGTGGGACAAAATCACTCCTGAGATGTGTGCAAACCTGGTGGCCAACTACAAGAAACGTCTGACCTCTGTGATTGCCAACAAGGGTTTTTCCACCAAGTACTAAGTCATGTTTTGCAGAGGGGTCAAATACTTATTTCCCTCATTAAAATGCAAATCAATTTATAACATTTTTGACATGCGTTTTTCTGGATTTTCTTGTTGTTATTCTGTCTCTCACTGTTCAAATAAATCTACCATTAAAATTCTAGACTGATCATTTCTTTGTCAGTGGGCAAACGTACAAAATCAGCAGGGGATCAAATACTTTTTTCCCTCACTGTATCTACTTGAAAAGGTGTGAAAATATGATGATGTTTTAGGCCATATTTATGCAGAAATATAGAAAATTCTAAAGGGTTCACAGACTTTCAAGCATCGCTGTATATAGCATGCTATCACAGAATATTTTCCCTGACCACTATCTCATAAAATTATCCTCTTTTTCAGTGTCTGCTCAGACCCTGAAAGCCAGTTTGGACTCAATGGAGTGTCAGATCCAGAGGCTGGAGAATGACATCCAGAACTTCCCCAAGACAGATGACAAGCAGGATAAGTTTGTGGAAAAAATGTCCATATCCTTACCATGTTTTCTTTTGTTCTATCCTGAAGAGCACAAGACCTTTATGGTGCCTTTTTAGTTAGCTTTTCTCATATTAACATTAACAGCCATGTTTTTTTTTTTTTGTTTGTTTGTTTTAAATATGAGTGTACTTTGGTGCAGGCACACTTAACATTCTAACTCAGTTAGCAGTGCTTTTCCAGTATATTTTACAGAGCTTAAGAATGAGATAAGACTGATTTGTCTTTTTCTGAATGTTTTAATCAAAACATGAGACTGGGTGGTTTGGACTGACTAGCTATTTTAGTCAGTTTTGGTTCTAAATTAAAGACTATTCTTCTCTAGTTCTGACTGTTGTAGGGAAAAGAAGCTGTTTAGATTAAGTTGTTGTATTCCCCACCGACTATGTAGGAGAAACTAGCAGATCAGATTGGAATGGGAAATTTGGCTAATTTAGTATTTCTGATCAACTATTCGTTCAGTGATAAATTGAACTTATTTATTAATTAATTAATTTATTAATTATGCATTAGATATGACCTCCATGGCCACCGGCAATAATATCCTAAATATCCTAAAAACAGTAGACTTTGTAAACAATACGACATGTATCTTTAAGAACAGATGAGACTTTATTAAACTATTCTACATAAACACACACACACACACACACACACAAACTGGGGTGATGATGGCTTCTCGACAGAGTGAATGAAGTTCTGAGTTTATAGCACTGTATGTTATTTCACAGACCATGACCTGAACAACCCATCATCTTATTAAGATTACCTTTGCTTCGTTTAGAAGGGCTTTAAACATATTATTATACACCAGTTTAGCTAGAGTTTGGAGGTTCTGCACTTGCCTGTTGAGGGGATTTCCTCATTACATTGTGGTGTTGAGGGGATTCCCGCAATGGTTATTCGTCAGTTGTCTGGTCGGATTTTGAGTGGCGTCTCAGAAGACCAATCGGAATGATTAATGGAATGGAGTCTCATAGGTGAAAGGTTTGAAGAGTTGGCGGTGGCTCTGAGCAGACATGATGAGGCTCTCTGCAGACTCTGTTTGCGATATTTGCTGTCTCCCGCCTGTTTCCATCCAATTGGCCTTTTACCTATAAAATGGTGCACAGTTACTTATGCATTAAAAAGTGCCATTTTCTCAGTGTGCGTGCTCTCTCTCTCTCTCTCTCTCTCTCTCTCTCTCTCTCTCTCTTTCTCTCTCTCTCATTCACACTCACACTCACACACACACACACACACACACACACACACACACACAAACACAAACAAGTGCGCGTACCATGGAGATATAAACAAACCATCATCACATGCCATATTATAAAGTATATTTCTTACTGAAATACTTCATATTGGTTTGAATGCAAACAGATATATTTTTTATAATGTTACAGTTGGACTTTTTGTACCAGAAAACAACACTCAGTATGTCATTTGTTATTTATCATTATATAACTTGTTGAAACATCTCAGCAATAAATATAACAGGATAGTAAGAACTGAACTGTAACTTCATTTATCAAAGTTCTTCCACCACGAAAAAAAAGTGGGCTTGTCTTAGGCATGAAACTCGAGTTTTGTCCCACTACTGTATTATTGCATTATATTTCACATTATTTAATTCATACTAAAACATCTTGATGGTGCTGTTCAAAAAACACAAAAAACTTCCTGCCTTCCTTTCTGGGTACTCATAAAATAAGAAAAGTTCGTTTCTGTGCTTCTTAACAGTTTGTGTTGTGGTGCTAGACATCAACATTTATGTGATTCTTTGTCTCAGTGGTCAAAGACAGTAGGCCAATCAGCTGAATAGTGGGTTGCGCCACTTAGTGTGCAGGCGTAAAATGCATTCTCAGTCAGCGCTACCTATGGTGCAGGCATGAATTAGCTGAAAGTGATCAATCGTTTTGTGTTCGGTGTGAAAGCGCAGCTCATCTGCGATTTGCGTCACGCACAGTGTGAAAGGACCTTAATGGTTCCAGCCACTAAGAGGTGGCCTTTTCGAATGACTTGGGGATAGTTCAGTCTTCCCTCCCAACTACAGTGAGGGAAAAAAGTATTTGATCCCCTGCTGATTTTGTACATTTGCCCACTGACAAAGAAATGATCAGTGTATAATTTTAATGGTAGGATTATTTGAACAGTGAGAGACAGAATAACAACAAAAAAATCCAGAAAAACGCATGTCAAAAATGTTATAAATTGATTTGCATTTTAATGAAGGAAATAAGTATTTGACCCCCTCTCAATCAGAAAGATTTCTGGCTCCCAGGTGTCTTTTATACAGGTAATGAGCTGAGATTGGGAGCACACTCTTAAAGGGAGTGCTCCTAATCTCAGCTTGTTACCTGTATAAAAGACACCTGTCCACAGAAGCGATCAATCAATCAGATTCCAAACTCTCCACCATGGCCAAGACCAAAGAGCTCTCCAAGGATGTCAGGGACACGATTGTAGACCTACACAAGTCCGGAATGGGCTACAAGACCATTACCAAGCAGCTTGGTGAGAAGGTGACAACAGTTGGTGTGATTATTCGCAAATGGAAGAAACACAAAAGAACTGTCGATCTCCCTCGGCCTGGGGCTCCATGCAAGATCTCACCTCGTGGTGTTGCAATGATCATGAGAACAGTGAGGAATCAGCCCAGAACTACACGGGAGGATCTTGTCAATGATCTCACGGCAGCTGGGACCATAGTCACCAAGAAAACAATTGGTAACACACTACGCCGTGAAGGACTGAAATCCTGCAGCGCCCGCAAGGTCCCCCTGCTCAAGAAAGCACATATACATGCCCGTCTGAAGTTTGCTAATGAACATCTGAATGATTCAGAGGACAACTGGGTGAAAGTGTTGTGGTCAGATGAGACCAAAATGGAGCACCTTGGCATCAACTCAACTCGCCGTGTTTGGAGGAAGAGGAATGCTGCCTATGACCCCAAGAACACCATCCCCACCGTCAAACATGGAGGTGGAAACATTATGCTTTGGGGGTGTTTTTCTGCCAAGGGGACAGGACAACTTCACCGCATCAAAGGGACAATGGACAGGGCCATGTACCGTCAAAGCTTGGGTGAGAACCTCCTTCCCTCAGCCAGGTCATTGAAAATGGGTCATGGATGGGTATTCCAGCATGACAATGACCCAAATCACACGGCCAAGGCAACAAAGGAGTGGCTCAAGAAGAAGCACATTAAGGTCCTGGAGTGGCCTAACCAGTCTCCAGACCTTAATCCCATGGAAAATCTATGGAGAGAGCTGAAGGTTCGAGTTGCCAAATGTCAGCCTCGAAACCTTAATGACTTGGAGAAGATCTGCAAAGAGGAGTGGGACAGAATCCCTCCTGAGATGTGTGCAAACCTGGTGGCCAACTACAAGAAACGTCTGACCTCTGTGATTGCCAACAAGGGTTTTTCCACCAAGTACTAAGTCATGTTTTGCAGAGGGGTCAAATGCATATTTCCCATGCGTTTTTCTGGATTTTTTTTTGTTGTTATTCTGTCTCTCACTGTTCAAATAAATCTACCATTAAAATTATAGAATGATCATTTCTTTGTCAGTGGGCAAACGTACAAAATCAGCAGGGGATAAAATACTTTTTTCCCTCACTGTAATTTGCATAATACCTCTTGGATCCATGCTTACTCTTACTTTCGTGTTAATTTGGACTTTACCCTTATAAATGGAATTATGCAGATTTTATTAAAATCTGTAGTTTGTTAGCATTCTGGAAATGTTACCACTAACACATAGATACCAAATATGACAGTTGTATATAATGAATAACTTGCCGAATATATTGGGCTAAATACAAGATAATAAAAGCCTAATAGCTACATTTAGGTTTCATATATGGGTAATATGGTTTACAAAGCTTAACAGTCAGCTTGCTAAGGACATTAGTAAACATATACATTAATAAAACATAAGGATTACAGTTTTGGATTATGGACATGGGTATGTCAGTGTGCAGGTAATGATGATAATCAATTTGTGAGATATGTAGTATGAATACAGATAAACAACAGCAAGATTGCAAATTTTGAGTTATAAACCTTGTATAAAAACATGATACGTTAAAGCAGTCTTCATGCCACAGAAATTAACTGTCTCTGTTCTCTGTTCTGTGGTTTGGTGCAGAGACAGAGCAGGCCTGTTAAGTTTCACAATCAGATCCCCCCTTCCCTTGTCTCTGTTTTACGCCATGAGGTTTGATGATGCACACCGTTCATGGTGAGCTAGCCTTTTGTCTGGACATTCCTGGTTCTTTGTTTAATTTTGCATTAAGAAGGCACATAGTTAATCTCGGTTGTAGTAGGTGAGATAAAGAAATCAGGTCAGAAAAAAGGTGTTCTCAGAGGCTCTGTCTTTTATGATGTGAGCTCAGCATAGAATCTAGTGATTCTACGCTTTTGTCCAGGATAGGGTTTGTTTCT